>NC_068362.1:88216441-88248941 GCF_020536995.1 Dreissena polymorpha
ATGCGTCACCTTCAAATTACATGTTAAATGGCAATCAAGGCCTTATTCATGCTGAGTTTTATAAAAAAAATGCAGATGAACCTTGTTTCTATTAATCACCAAATAACTGATAAAAATATTTATTAAAAAAATACGAACTAGTATGTGATGATCAAATCGATAAGAGAAACTATGTAAATCTTCAAATATATTAAATATAATCGCTTCACCTTCTTTAATTGTTCAGGTACCTTACCTATGCACATATATAGGTACCCGTATCTTTATTCAGTACCGTAATGGCGGCGCATGCGATTATTCAGGGGCGGTTATCCGGGAGTTTTCGATTTCTGGGATTGTCTATACAGAGGGATTAATCAGGTGATAGTCAAGATGGCGACGTCTATGCCGAGGTTGGTTTCGCGAGTTCATACCCTTTATTACTTTTGTATATGCCGCTCACTTTCAAGCCATATCAGCAAGAAAGTTACTAGTGTTAATTTCGTATAAATATTCGCTATATTTCTAGACTTCACTCGCTGCGAAATTTCTTAGTGGGATGACATACTACAACAAATTTTCACAAAGAAAATGTGCGGGTGTTAAGTCGAGATATAGAGTGTATTTTAATACGAAATAAGCGCAGTTTTACGGATATGGTCGGAAATTGAGCGTCATTTAAGAATTAAGCAAAAGCAATTAAGGATATAAACGACGAAAAATAACTGTCTCGGCACGGACATTGCCATCTTGACCATCACGTGATTATCCTCTCTGTTATTGATATTATGTTTCTCAGCATATTAACGTGAAAGTTCTTGTGACGCAGTGGTAACGCAACCGCTTACAAATATAGACATTACGGGTTCGAATACCGACAAAGTACTTTTTTTCAACTTTTTGTTTTTTACTACAAAAAAAAGTTCAGTATATTAAAAAAACTTCGAAGATTTGTATCTTATGATATTTGAAAAAATGACAAAATCTTACCATTATTCCCTTAAAACTTCCCCAAAAACATGGATGGGAAAAATATGTTGATTTTATTATCGTTGTTTCATAGATGCCATTATTCCAACAAATATGTTCCTAACATTTTTTGCATACACAGCAATATGCTTGTTTTACAAAGTGAATCTCGTCGTTTTTTATTTTGAGACAAGAAATATCTTAAAAAAGATAAACGGCGTGATTGTGGTTGGAGTTTGTGAAAGGTAAAGAGTTCAATGAAAGAGATCAAGGATAGCGAATGTCTTTTTCTGTGCAGTTCTTTACTGCATCACACGCAGTACGGGATGTTAGGCGGAGTTTTCGCGGCTTATTTTACAGTATTACATATTGCTGGTCATAAACCTATAGATACAAAACGGAAAACCAAAAGAAGAATGGAAGTTAAATTAAAACATATGAGTCAACCGGCCACACGCGAAGTATCCGTACATATTTTAAATATTTATACGCGCGTTCTTCGAACAAACCTGTTTTAGTGGTTTGTCGGGCATTGCAATTTGATTCGATTATTAACAGTATCGAGAATCATCGCGCTCATGCTTAATACATTAGTCAATATGGTGGAATAGTTCTTGTTAAATTAATCAAAAATAATATTTATCATGGTATTGTTGAAAACACATTAAGAATCTATTATTGACATACCATAACTATATCGCTGAATATCTTCATTTAACATATTTCTGGTCTAAAGAAAACTCCAGTACACCTAGTTCACGCGATAGCGTCTATATTATATAACGATTATTTTACTGGCCGCGAACTCAGGTCAGCACATAAGGTAGTCGTGAAGAAGCAGCGATGACCTGTAAATAAACTCTGACATTCACACACACTGGCCGCGAACTGACCCTGATACCTCGCGGGTTGAAATGCAATGCATTAAAGTGAGGCCACGCTTCCACTGCTCTTTATACCTTTACATGTTAACATGTTGACAGGAATATGGAAGTCAGTACTAAATATGAGAACATAGCCTTTAAGTACAAACGCGCTTGCTCTGGCAATCCTCTGAAAAAAAAGGTGCACGCACAAACTGTATTGATGTCGAGAGTTGAGTGTAAAACTGTTCTATCTATTAAGCCTTTTCATTAGAGATACAATTGTTTCATGCAGTAAAACAGTGTTACAAAGACGCGTTCATGTTTCCAATGTGCTGGTGGTATACTCAAATCAGCCAATGGAATAAATGAAGTGTATTCATTCGTGTCAAGCCGCGGGAAATTGTATTTGAATTTTCTTGGACACTTACACAGGTCAGGTAAGGTCAAAAGTGACGTTGAACAGCTACGCCGAATAACATACTTTTTCATTTTTTTTATTAATGGGGTACGTTACTTAAAATAGTTTTAAGAGATAAATAATTGTCTTGTTCCTTGCAGAAGACTGTCGAGGGCTGTAAGATCGGTAAACTTTGTGACGGTAAACATTTACCTTGCGATTTGGGGCGGTAAGAGAGGAAGTCAAAGTAAATTATATTGATATTAATCTGCAAATTATTTTGCATATTATTTGAAATTATTTTTATAATTTTAAATGAGGATTAAAAACTGTAGAACGTGTGCTAAAAATATAGCGTGCATGTAATGTTCTGCGTGACCAACACCAACACAACAACAACAACAACAACGAATTGTACCTTTCTGACTATATGAAGCATCATAACAGTATAATGAAAAGTAACAAAACAAGAAAAACAAAGATATATCTAACCTTCCGAATGAAAAGGTCGTTCAGTCTCGTAAATAGTAATGCTGTAATGCTAAGGTTTATTAAAACAAGAGCATAAATAAACGTCCAGCCAATTAGAAATAACATTAACATCATGACATTTACTTGCTCGCAAAATACCAATCATCCTGGATTTCTGATTTCCCGATTTATATAGGATGGTTTGTAATATTTCTACACTTCTTGTTTCATTTATGTGTTCTTATTCTAAAAAAACTTTTCTTTTTTGATAGCTTTTTAAATTTTCATTCAGTCAACTGTTCCTTAAACATTGACTTCAGCAGAAACTTTCCGGTATCTTGCTAATGGACTTTCAACGCCGTCGGCGCTCTCGTTCTTTTTTGCAAAAAGAACCAACGACGCTCAACAATTACACGACGACACCCAATGAGTGCAGAACCATGCATTGCAAAAAAGAACGGAAAAAAATCGATTTTGAAATAAAGCACCACTTACCGTCGTGTATACATCCAAATATAGTTAAAAGGGAGAACCCCACCAAGTCACGTGATCCTTAATCCTGTTTATACTACCACACAAAAACATCATATCCTGATTGTGCACCACGACACTTGATATTATATCGCTTGAAATGGCACAATTAACAACCACCGACAGAAAAAGGTTAAGTACGACATTCAAACTCGGCGATATCCAACGACACACGACCGTCTTTCGATCGACTACGGTTTTTGGGTGTAAATGTATATCCCGTTGTTATGCTTTGCGTCACAAAGTGAATTATAATAATCAACCCAGAGTGAAAATGCCTTCTGTTAAACGGTAAATAAAACAATGCGCGTTTATATGGTCGTTTATAAAAAAACGCTTGTTGTATCACTTGCGCCAATGACACCAACATAGAGTTGTCATTATTTATTATTAACAACATACCTTTACTTCGCTTTCGGACAAACGATAGAAAAACATACATTATAAGTAAACAAACCTATATACTCGTTTATTTTTGTTCTGCCTATATTTCATTACTATTTATATTGATGTTTCAGATTTATTCTAGAGCTCTAAATCGTTGTTGACAGCAAAATTTCTTGAGGTGTACATATCATTTTTTTAACTTCTCTATTACACCGTCATCCAATTCGTACACGTTAGTTTCTGCAGAATATCTGGACTTTAATGCGAGACATCGAGTCTGACTCTTGTTACAACAATGCCCTTACTATAACAAAAAAGTGAAGACAAGCTGCAGCTTGAAAAAATAATTACGACAATTGAGGTAATGTATAAACGGATTCAGGCTTAAGATAAACCCGATACGCCTCTGAACGCCATCTTCCAGCTTTCTTTATAGTTTCGACATCACAACCTGCCATTGCCACAGAAATTGCTGCCCCTATTCTAAAGGAATGCGATGTAAACTTGCCGTGATCCAGATGCAAGCAGCCCAAAGCTTTTTTAAGAATGGCTGAAAATTGGTATCTCGTTAAGGGATTTCCATCTAAATGGCAGAAGAATGGACCACTAATAGGTGGACGTCTTTTCAGGAACCCCGAAATGTTGTTTACCGCGCATATTTCTGTTGAAGTGGATTTGTTTATCTTTAAAATTGTCCCTGAACCATATTGATCCGTTTTAGAAAACCTCATAGCAAGTTTGATTATGCCGTTTTTCTCATTAACCAAAATATCTGACTGTGAAATAACCCTTGAAGGAGAATGTTTTGTTGTTACGGCAATTTCGCCCACCCTAAGAAAGCCGAAAAAAACAAGGCTATATGCCGCAGCGAACAAGTGACTCTCATATCTACTATTACATACTATAGGCAAAACTGACACCATCTGTTTCAATATATGCTTGGTTATTGGGAATCTAGACCCCCTCCCTACTGAAAATCTCTTTTTTAACCTTACAAAGCCTTCTCAATGACGTAATGCCTAAAAACATCTGAAACTTCCCTTATTGCACATTAAAAACCGACCGCTTTTACGTACAAACAAAATGTGGAATGGGACAAACCCTTCAATGATAACCAAGATATAAACATGACAATTTGCTCTAAAGTTGGGGACAAAATTAATTTTAAATTATATTTATTTCTGAAGTTTTCAAATCGTTGAAATACATTGTTGAAAGCTTCCGTCGTATTAACTGCAGATTCCGCCTTTAACAATCGCTCAGACTTAGACTGGATATCAGAGAGTGAAAACGTGCTGGTATCTGGCATGGCTCCTGATGTGCATCTGGACATATCTTCCGGAACCTGTCCCATTGCTTGCGAAAAATAGAATCTGCTTTAGAATAAACACGAGTAGAAATATGCAAAGACTTTACTACGATTCCAAATTCCATAACTAACATAACAAATGCCCACACTAGCTGCATAAGCCTTTTTGACTTGTATGTTTGCTTATTGATAACCATTACCAAAGCTTCATTATCTATGTTGAGTAAAACTTTCCTATGCTGCAACTTTCCAGCCCATAGACACAGGCTAAGAATCACAGAGACCATTTATAAAAATGTGATATCTTTCATAACCAAACCCCATTGTTTAGGCCAGGGAAAACATGACCATTCTCCATTGAAAATAAACAGACACATCCAAGATCAATGGAACCTGCACTTTCTGAGAATAATTGTATAACACAGCTGTCTAACCATGAGTCCGGAGGGATATGCGTTACACCATTAGATTTCACTAAAAAAAATAAGCCACATATCTAAATCGACTTTAATTGCTTCTGTCATACGTAATCTATGATGTGGATGTTTTGCACCGAACATCGCATCATAGCACCTACGCAAGAAAGTCCTCACTGACCTTATTGTCTGACAGAAAAATGACAATTTTCCAACCAGCGACTGAAATTCCCTTAAAGTAACCTTCCTTCTCTGAAGTATCTGCATTAAAGCTACCCGCAACTCCTCAACCTTAAGGAACGGGATCCGTACAATCATATAAACCGAATCCAGCTCCAATCCTAAAAATATTAACCACTTGCAAGGACCAACTGATTTCTCCTCAGCAATAGGGACCCCCAGCAAGCTACAGACCTTTTCGAATGTACCTCAAAGATCACTACAATGCCCCGTATTGTCAGCCCCCGCAAAAATAAAGTCATCTAAATAATGATCCAAGGAGTCCACTTTCGCAAAATAAGTAACTAACCACTGCAATAATGTAGCAAACTTCTCAAATAGTGCACAAGTTACTCTGCAACCCATAGGCAAAAAATTATCTATGTAAATATTTCAATCATTATCCTTCAAACCTAACAAACAGAAGTCGTCTGGACAAATAGGTAACAGCATAAATGCTTACTTTATGTCAAATTTGGCCATTTCGGTGTTAAAACCAAGCTTAAAAAAATCCTATCTACCACTGTATCAAATGATGTATAATTCACACTACGTAGATCATCACTTATGTCACCATTGATACTACCTCCTTTTGGACTAAACAAATGTGAAATAAGCCGCCGTGATCCATCCGATTTTGGAACGACGCCAACAGGCGAAATTTTTATATTTTTTATTGGGGAATAACTAAACGGACCCGCAAATCTACCAGCCGCCACCTCACTGTTTATTTTTTGTTTAATATACTAATAAAAATTTTCTAAGGATCACTTTTTATAGTATGTGTAATTGGAAGTTTTACCCTAGCTAGATTCAGTCAGCGTCACACATCAGAGATAAATCAATAACAAATTAAAATGAACGTAATACAAAATTGAAGATAATGTTAAAACAAAAAAGTGATCTTTAGCACATTTTGAGTGGTGTGAACGTAAACGTGCTGTCTTCAAATAACATGCATCCGTTGAAACCCTTGGCCCGGTAAACCCAAGACGAAAGCCTTTCAAAAAT
Organism: Dreissena polymorpha; assembly: GCF_020536995.1. Classification (NCBI taxonomy): domain Eukaryota; kingdom Metazoa; phylum Mollusca; class Bivalvia; order Myida; family Dreissenidae; genus Dreissena; species Dreissena polymorpha. Next base: position 88,222,997 of record NC_068362.1, read on the forward strand.
CCCTCTAAGTATTTCGGCATCTTGTCTATTTGTATAAATGTTCAAATATGAAATAAGCACATCAGTTTTTATCGGTGATTTTCCCAGACGTAAATCAATATTTTCGCATGTTGGCATTAGGGTGTCTTGGACTGAAACCCGGTCTAAACCTAGCCAAACGCGGGCCCTAGGGAGCAGGGGCCATGCCTGGCAAGAATCCCCGTTTTTCCCTGAACTTGCGCTCCGCCGAAAGCCGACCTACACATATTAGAAGGATAATTACCATTACAACTAAGACAATTGTGCCTATACGGACATGGATCCCTAGCACATCTGCTGTAATTAGAATCATAACATTTTGTAAGTATGACTCTTTCCGCATCTGTCCCCTGCATAGAAGGTCTCACATAAAGCAACCATAATTCATAATCAATTTTATCATTGCGGGTACCAGAAGGATCATCCGCAAGGCGCAAACGGAATTGCCGGTCATAGGCTTTCCGACCCAGTTCTGCATGCCTCCTTGCCGCAGTCCTAAGTGTACTCATGTTCTTGAGTAACTCCTGCGTCCTGTGAGGGTGTGCTGTTAAGAATATACAAGCATATACACGAAATGCGTCTGACCACGCTTCAATTGTTTGTATTGATTTTGAAGGCTCAAGTGGTTTGAAAACCAACAGCCCAAATGTACTGAGGTTCAAACCACGCACCTGTTCCCCTGGTTGAGTCTCTAATAGTAAAGCCATATCTATGCACATTCCTGGAATAATCTTATTTGTAATGGCATGCGATACATGCAAACCCAACTGGTTGTGCACACTTGCAATTGGTATGGGGTTATTGTAAAAATCAATAGACAACACCTGTTCATTACCTGGGTAAGCCTCCATGCCAACTGGCACGTTTGGAGCTGTTGCATCGGGGATCAACTCAACACATGACCCAGGAGCTGACTCTTAGCATGCGTTATAGTACCAGGGACTGCCTCTGCACTTGATATCCCAGGGCCTGACGCTGCACCAGATAACCCACTGCCAGTGACCGATTCCACAGCTAGACTTAAACTCTCAGGACATTTCCCCTGTCGCCGACGATTTGATACGGTTTCTGCAAGGGTTTCAAGTTCCATCATGGAATTCATGGCTCGCTTACTCTTTGCTTTGGCCTTCGGCATTGTTGCAGTGACTTGGACGTAACCGTTTAGAAACATGAAAAATAAAATAAATAAATGAAAATTCCATTTTACACTGTTACTTACTGGTGCATAACCATGTTAACCCATAACACTGCTCATACCAATAACATAATACGAGATGGTGATGATGATGAAAACGACCGCCAATAACAACCTTTTTAATCGATAAAAATCAAGCTCAAATAAATTTCATCCAATTAAATGCATCACCTACAGCACTTCTTAAGTCATTAGTCTTAAACTCTGAACTTATTAAACAATGATTCTATAGTACTTAAAGTATTTTTGCCAAAATTGTTAAACAACATTTTTTCGAGCCTTTTGATTTTCGCCTGTTCCGTAAAGAGGAAGTAGCAAGGCGGTGTAAACCTAACGTCATCCGGATCAAATTATCCCTACTATCTTACATAAGGCAGTGTAAACCTAACGTCATCCCGATCAAATTAGCGCTACTATTTTACAGAGCAGATCAGAACAGGACAGACCGCACAAAAATAACGATCGGTTATCGATTAACGATAACCGCTATTATTTTAATGCATTCATAAAAAAACTTAATATTTTCAAAAAACAATAAGTGAGAGAAAGAAAAGTTTTAATCGATGAATCGAAATTTAAACATCTTGTAACCACTATTTCCACATTTTAGGTCTCGTGGAACTGTGCATAACTGGAAAGCGTTCGATTGTTAAATAATAACTTCGGAAAACGAATGGAGATAAACTGAGCAAATTCGAAAGAATGTTTTTGTACGTTTTCTTTGTTAAAGAATGGTTATGACAATTTGTAGTACATTTCTTATTAGTTTGCATTTAATGATCACCCAGTTTCTTATTCGGTTTTAACAAGAAATAATTAACTGGTCCCTTATTCCTTGTTCAACTCGATTAAGACAATGCCATTTATAAAAATAATGATCATAAAAGACTATTAAATAAATGAAAATCATTATAAGTATTGGTTGGGTATTAAATATTTTAATTGCAAAAATAGTATACTTAGTTTTCATATTGATAACAAAGTTCCTATTTTCCGGCTGAATAAAGGAAATGGAACTATCGCTTGTTGCCCTAACTTTGGCAAACCAGTGCAATTGTGTCGGCCCCCAGGAACTTTTCTCGTGAGCTTATGAAGTAACATAGCGTTACTATTAATTTAAGCTTATATTGGTAAAGGACTTTCAACTATAAAATCCGTCGCCGTGTTTTTAGATCCCAGGGTCAAAAATCGTGTGCCGAGGTTAAAGGGCACCGGATGTACCGTTGCCCTACATGAGCGAGTAAACACGTAGGCCCCCTTATGCACACTTAAAAATATATCATGATAACAGGCTACTACATCTTGTTTCCGAGCAGGTGATTTAGTTAGGAAATAAGATACAATTTTGAGTCATTTCGATTAATCTTTCCGGACTACCAGTGGCACCTGAGGCTGCCTCCTGGTTTTGTTTCTATGATGACCGTTTGAATTTGCTGTGCAAAACTGTATAATATCCTTTTGTTACTGTCCGCGTCTGAGAACGTATGATACATCTGATCACGTCTTGCATTTAGCTATCGGATAGTCTTGATCAAAGATAAGGGTCATATACAATTTCCAGAACTGTATCAGTAATTTTATTTAAATAAAGTCCTTTAAACATAGCACATAAACACAAATGAAATGCTGCGCTAAGCTAGAAGTGCATGATCCCAATTAAATAATCCGAAATATGGCCGCCGATTCCGGACTTGACAATAAGTTTGTTTTTTAATCGGAAGCAACTTTTTTGGATATTTTCATTTTACGATGTTGTGTGATTTATTTCAGCTTGCTTATGTTGTATAGATCAAGTCTGTAACATTTCTTCTATATGTTTTATTGGACGGTAAACGCCGAAAACAAGTATATTTAAAACGAATTTTAGGATCTGACATGCTCTTACTAAATATCAATTAAAATTATATGTCAATATAAATAATGCCATTTGTAGGTTAGAGGTTTATTGCCTAAATTGGATGAAATTCGTGTTTACTTACACGAAAATAGTTCTTTAGATATAGTAGGCTTTTGTGAAACATTTTTAAATGATAAAACGGAGATTAATACAATATCCATTTCCGGTTACAGCATTGTAAGACGTGATAGGGCTATTTCTGCTGGAGGCGGTATAATAGTTTATATAAAAGATAGCATCTCTTTTGTACGTAGACATGATTTAGAAAGTGACGATATTGAATCTATTTGGCTACAAATCAACATTGTAAAGTACAAACCATATCTAATTAACTTTGTTTATCGCCCACCAAATAGCCCTCAATCTTGGATTGACTCATTTGAATTACAGATAAATAAGGCAGACATGGAAGATTGTAATATGTATTCAACCGGGGATTTTAATTTTCACTGTTTAAGCCAAAACATATTTAACAATAAGAAATGGGAAAAACTTATCACTGATTTTAATTTAAAACAACACGTGTCTTTTCCAACAAGGGTTACGGAACGTTCATCATCAATATTAGACCATTTGTATTCAACATTTCTGAGGTAATCATACCAAAAATAGGCATAAGTGACCATTACCCAGTAGTTTTTACATTAAGCGTCAAAGGTAAAATTGTTTAAACAGATGATCATAAAATTATTAAGTACAGATGTTTTAACAAATTTAATGAAATCAATTTTCAAAATGACTTAGCAAATGCTAATTTTGATATGGTTGAAACTATAGAGGATGCTAATGAGGCATTTGAAGTATTTTATAACATATTAAACTCAGTCCTTAATAAGAATGCCCCTATCAAATATAAAAAAGTGAAGAGATTACAACAACCTGGTTGGTACAACAAAAACGTAAAACAAGCAAGGTCTTTAAGGGATAAATATAAACGTGAATCTAATTGGCCACAATATAAGTTGTGGCGTAATAAATGTAACAGTGCAATCAAAATGGCTAAAAAAGAATATTTTTCGAATGCGGTACAAAACAAAACAAGTGCGAAATCGCTCTGGAAAACTATTAAATTAGCATCAAATGAACACACAGAATCCTCTATTTTGCCAAATGTAATAAGGAAGGATGATCGGATAATATCTGGTAAAACAAATGTAGCTAATGCACTTAATGATCACTTTGTTGACATCTCGAAACTTATTAAAAAGACTAAATTTGCTGAACACGATTTCCACTCACTAAAACATATCTAGATGCTAAGCTAGAGTCTAAGCATTTCTCTGTTCAGTTTATTACCACATCAGAAGTTAGTACTTTAATTAATCAACTTCATTCAAACAAATCTGCTGGGGCTGATGGTATAGGACCCAGCATTATTAAACTTTGCAAAGATTTCATTATACAACCAATCACTGCTCTTATAAATAACTGTATATCACATGGAACTTGTCCCGACATGCTTAAAATTGCAAACGTAATACCTTTATATAAGGGTGGATCGGTAGAAGATCCCAATAATTATAGACCAATATCACTTTTACCTACTATATCTAAAATATTTGAAAAGCATATAGCTAAACAATTGCATATATATCTAGAATCTACAAGTCTATTAAACAAAACCCAGTCGGGTTTTCGCAAATATCATTCTTGTCAAACAGCATTGATTAATATAGTTGATTCATGGCTTAAACAAATTGATAATGGAAATCTGGTAGGTACAATTTTCTTGGATTTTAAAAAAGCATTTGATCTTGTGGACCATAGGGTTCTTTTACACAAATTAAAACTTTATCATTTTAATGATAGGTCATGCGACCTATTTTCTTCATATCTCCGCAATCGAATTCAGTTTATCAAAGCAGAAAACACTACCTCTACTTGTAAAAGCATCATTGCTGGTGTTCCCCAAGGATCTATTTTTGGACCTCTTCTATTTCTTATTTACGTTAATGATCTTTCGCTAGATCTTACATGTGATTCTGCAATGTATGCTGATGATACAACATTGCACACTGTGGGAACAAATATTCAAACACTTCAAAATAAGCTACAAACAAATCTTTCAATTGTAAATGATTGGTGCCAAACTAATAACATGATTATTAATCCACTAAAAACTACTTGTATGGTATTAGGGTCAAAACGGAAAGCTCAAAACATGACGGATCTAAAACTTAAAATTTCAGATACGGTGATCAAAACAGTAAATTGTAGAAGACCTTGTTGAAAATAAAAAATGTATTATATAAATTGCATATTATGGAATTTCATCTGATGTATTTCTTAACAAGTCTATCTTCTTTAAATAAAGATTTTATTATTATTATATTATTATTATTATTATTATTAAAAGAATTTGCTGTCGATCCATTTCTGCTTAGTTTGATTTAATGAGGACCCTGTTCCTTTTACGGTTTGAACAAATAAGGAAATGTTTAAATAAGCAACGTGCATACATAACGATTAGTATTGATATGTGGTATACGTTGGTTCATTCAACCTTTTGTTTTAAGTAAGAAAATACTAGTTCCGAAGTTGGCTTGAATAAAGAATAACAAATTGGTTAATTTTTTCATTCATCCGAAAAGAGGGAACTGGCGTAAAAAAATATATTGAAGTGCACCAGACTGCATTTTTCATAGCACAATAAACATGAAAACAAATGAGTCATGAGTAAATGTATTATTCTCTATTCGCATAATGCGATAAAATCCCCCTCAACATTACCAAAATAATCATCATCATCATCGTCATCGTCGTCGTCGTCCTCCTACTCCTCCTCCTCCTTTCACTAAACGTTCAACTGACGACTCAAATTCAACAAAAGATAAAACAACAGATCCCACTTAAAAATAAGAATTATACAAATAATAGTTATTATAATATTATAAATCATTACAATACAATGATACAATACAATGTTTACAAAGATAGTAATAACAAAGCTTGAAAACGGTACCTTTCCTGTTCTGCAATATACAATATGTGCAGTGTCCAGTAACTGGAAAAAATAAACTCGCAAACATTGAAAATCAATATCGACTAGAGATAAAATAAAATTACAGTCTACTGACCACATAATAAACTTGAATTTCTTCATGCTTTCTTTCTCTCTGTTTCCAAATGTTTAGCCCGTCAAATACACAGCTCGAATGGCAAGTCGTAGATTTGCAACTCATATACCACTGTGGACTGTATCACACTGTTATGATTATCTTATAAATGCCATTTTATGTGATTATTATCCATGGCAATTTGTCGTATAACATTTCAATAAGCAAAAGAAACCCTGAAGACATTGCATCATAAAAATGTCTATTAAAGGCACGTCCTGCTGAGATAGCTTGGGTAATGAAAATTAGTTAACCAACAATTGACTGAAATTTTTGAAAAAAATACTCGCGCGGGAATCGAACCAGTGTCTTTTCGATGCAACAGCGTAATTTAAACCTCTACACTACAGAGACATTGCATATTGTCGCGTTTATATTAAAGCTAATGTCTTATTTGCCGTTTGACCAAATTATCGTCGTTTAACAATCATACTTGTAGAACGCAAGTGTACAAACTAAGGCGATAAACGCCATGTTGATTTAAGTTTTAATACCTTAATGTGTTGAAAGTTGAAAGAAAGCTTCGCTTCAATTGTATATAATTATCTCTTTGTCAAAGACCAAAGAAATCAAATATGCCTGAGAAAACCCATCAGGCAGTATTAAATGCGATAAGTTCTGGTTGCGCGCTATATATCTATAGTTTCATAATAGAAATTTCAATAATGATTTTATAATTTTATAATTGTTTTTTATTACTTCAGATGAAAAGAATCATTTTTAACGAATGTACATAAATCATCAAAGTTCAATTAAACCATGTTATCTTGGTTCCTTTGTTCTCAATTTATTGCATATCTTTTGAATATTAATTTCAACGAAAGATGTTTCCTGGTAAATTGCCATTTTTTGTGAAAAGTTAAATGCAGTCCTCTCATCATTTTATAACCGTCATATCATTTTAATGATTTAGTCACGACAAAGTAAGCTATAAGTATGTGGAAAAATCACGCGAACTTTAGTTTGTTCGGGTATAGTTTCATTCATTTGACTCAAGGATTTTGATAAAATGAGTTCCTTTGGAAACGCCACGGAAGATTTCAGCTATTCCTTCGGAAACGCCACGAAATATTTCAGCAACATAAACCATATACGTACAGTATCGGAAGTGTTTATGTTCCTAACATTCCTCTGATAGCGTCGTCGATTTTCGGCAATGTGCTAATAATAATAGTTGTTGCAATGGGCGAAATAACTACAACAAGTATTTTGTTCGGAAAATTAGCATGCACAGATTTATTATCGACATGTATTAGTCCGCTGATGGTAATCTTTAAGAGATTTAGTTCCGATATTAATATATACTTAAATTCCGCGGATAGCAAAGCATATAGCGATTTCCTAAGGACTACTTTTTCGGGACTTTCGACATGGACGCTTGTTGTCATAACTACAGAGAGATGTTTAAGTGTTGCGATGCCGTTTAATTTTAAACAGGTGGTGACGGTGCGAAGGGTGATTATCGCGGAGATTGTAATTTCTATCTCTGTTGTGGTGGTACAATACCTGCGATGTTTTATCGCAATGGAAGTCGTAGTAGCACCGAATGCAGGTTTTTCGTTGTCGATATATAGAAGTTATGCATGGGGGACTTTCCGTATACTTTCTGACTGGGTACTTTTTATAGGCATACCATTCGTTACTATAATTACAACGAGTTTAGTGATAGTGATTAAGCTTCGACAATCGACACACGAAATGAGAGACAAGAGGAAAACTCATTCCGCCAGGTTCCGTTCAGTGACGACAAACCTTCTTATAGCCAATTTAAAATTTCTTGTAACAAATACTCCTTTCAGGCTAATCGATTTAATATTTATGTTCCATCCCAAAATATTGATAACTCCGTTTCAATGGTTTGTCGTATTTAACGTAGCCTCGTACCTTATGGAACTCAATTACGCTTTAAACTTTTACGTGTATATCTTGAGCGGTCAGAAATTCCGAAAGGACGTAAACCAAATATTATTGAGCTTGAAAAATTCCTGTTATATAAAATAATTTTATTGGTGATTTTGAATTTATTTCCTGGAGTGAGTCAGGTGACGTGAAACAGACATATGTCTCAAGACCTATGTGTTGTTTTCGTAAATCTATTTTCATTGAGAATTTATGTATCATAAATTATCGTGGATTTTGCAATGAACGGATCATGTGTATGATCATAGCGGTGGTAAATTTTATATTTGAACCTTCTACTTGATATTGAAATTATGTATGATTGTTTCAAACGTTGAATTTTTGTTTAGTTAATACATTAAACAATTATATGAGTTTTCAATTACTCGAAAATCGATGAATAACCATTATTCGCTATTAACTATGTACCATGTACTAAGTGAGTACGCATAAAAAATATGTTGTGTTTGCATTGTTAATCTAATTTGAATGAATAAAACTTGTGTACTTGATGAAGCGCTACTTTATTTTATTATTATTTCATAACACCATAAACATGTATTCTTTTTGTAGTAAATACATTTAATAGTTCCCCGATGGTACACACGCTAAGAAATCGGCGAAGTCCCATAATTCGATTTTTACTATATACTGTATTTGTATCTTGTATGTAATAGGATGTTTATGTATGGAGTGAACAGATTTAAAAGAAAACATTGTTTTGCTGTAATTGCTGTACCATTAGCTAGTGTTGCGTTGTTGTTGTTTTTGTTGCTGTTGAAATAACTAAATTAAATTTTTTTTATTTTTAAAAGGTATATGTTTCAAGTAAATTAATTTAAATAAGTTTAAAAACTCGAAATTCTCATTATTTTATATTAACTTTCTTCTATGTTCGATACTTTTCTGTTGTATTTAAAGTGTTGTTGATGTATTGCTATTGAGTGAACATATTTAAATGAAACTTAAAAAATGGTAGTTGTTGTTTTACTATTAAACTGTTGTTGCTTACATTACTTGATTTTATAAGTATTTTATATATTTCCGAAAGTTGTAGTTTTTGTGTAGTAAATGATTTAATTAGTTTCAAAATCTAAAAGCTAGAAAATCGGCAAAGTCTCATTATTTGAAATTAACTATGTACGATATTTTTCCTAAATATGTTGTTTGTGTATTGTTAATTAGTGAAATTTGTGTAATAGTTGTACCGCTAATGAAGTGTTTTTGCTAACACTTATTAATTTTATAACTATTTAAAATTGTTCGAAAAAAATTAAATTGTTCGGAAAATTGTAGTTTTGTGTAAATACATTTAATGATTAAATGAGAATAGAAAAACGAAAAGAGGCAAAGTAACATTTAGCTTAACTTGAAACATTTGATAGTATGGTGTGAAATAATGGGCAAAATAGCATTTGTTAAACGTCATGAAATACATCATGATTTTTCCTTCTTTTATTGCGCTGTAGTCAGCTCCCTACAACGAAAATATGGGTCATCTCTCGTATAATGTCCACATATCCACGGAGGATTTAAAAGTTGCGTACTTGGTTACATATCAAATTCTCAAGTAAATATTCCTAGAAAAAAATGTCTGCTCTGTTTGAACGAGAAATCATATTCAAGGATGGAGAAGACACATGAACAACATTAATCGTTATACATAAATAAATAAATTCCAATTCCTTTGGCATACACTTCAGTCAGGGGGTAGATCGTACGCAAGTAACTGGTTCGGCGTAAGTAAGAAAAATATTAACAAATGATCAAAATAGCGTCCCGCGGCTTATTTTTCGATGTTTTCGTCCAAACTTTTTAAAGGTTTGTACATACAATGTACGTATATAAAATATGTTGTGTTTGCATTATTTATCTAGTTTAAATTAAATAAAAAAAAATGTTCTTGATGTAGCGCTAGTGCATTGATATAGCTTGCAGCTAATTATAATTATTTCATTACACCATCAAAATGTACTCTGTTTGCAGTTAATACATTTAATAGTTCCACGATGTTACACACGCTCAGAAAACTGCGATGTCCCATATAATTCGATTTTTACCATATACTGTATTTTTTGTTTGTGTATGGAGTGAACAGATTAAAAAAAAATTGTTGTAATTGCATTACCGCTAATGTTGTGCAGTTGTTGTTGTTGACATTTCTAAATTGTATGTGTTTTTTTAATTTAAAAAATGTATATGTTTCAAGTAATTTATTTAAATAAGTTTAAAAACTCGAAACTCTCATTATTTAATATTAACTTTGTACTATATTCGATACTTTTCTGTTGTATTTAAGTGTTGTTGATGTATTGCTACTGAGTGAACATATTTAAATGAAACATTTTTTTTTTGTTTTACTATTATATTGTTGTTGCTTACATTACTTGATTTTATAAGTATTTTATATTTTTTCGAAAGTTGTAGTTTTTGTGTAGTAAATGATTTAATGAGTTTCAAAATCATAAAACTAGAAAATCGGCAAAGTCTCATTATTTGAAATTAATTATGTACGATATATTTCCTAAATATGTTGTTTGTGTATTGTTAATTAGTGAAATTTGTGTAATAGTTGTACCGCTTATGTAGTGTTTTTTTAACACTTATTAATTTTATAATAATTAAAAATTGTTCAAAAAATAAAATTGTTCGAAAAATTGTAGGTTTGTGAACATACATTTAATGATTAAATGTGTTAAAAAAAAAACGAAAATCGGCAAAGTAACATTTAGCTTTACTTGAAACATTTGATAGTAAAGTGTGAACTAATGGGCAAAATAGCATGTGTTAAACGTCATACATCATAATTTTTCCTTCTCTTAGTGCGCTGTAGTCAGCTCCCTACAACGAAAATATGGATCACCTCTCGTATAACGTACACACATCCCCGAAAGATTTAAAAAGTTGCGTACTCTGTAACATATTTCATATTCCCAAGTAAATATTCCTAGAAAAAAATGTCTGTTCTGTTTGAACGAGAAATCCTTTTCAATGGTTGTGAAGACAAATGAACAACATTAACCGTTATACATTAATAAATAAATTCCAGTTCCTTTGGCATACACTTTTATCAGGGGATAGATCTTACGCAAGTAACTGGAATGGGGTTAGTGGGAAAATATTAACTAATGATCAATATGGCGGATTTTTCGATGTTTTCGTCCGAACTTTCAAAAGGTTAGTACATTTGCCATACTTATTTGACATTATCCTTACCCAAAGGACAATCTACTGACGTCCATTTTACAAAGGTATAAATCCTGTTATGCATTATAAATAATAAAAAAGGCATTTGAGAACTGTATATATGTATATTAATGATTTTCTATGTTATTACTGATGACAAGTGCTTGATTGTTTACTGTAATTAACTTTGTTCATAGTATACTTAGTATTCCTTTTTGACTTGTTTAAGGTTGTCTCAGCATTTTCATGGAAAGGAGGACTCAAGAACCATCATAGATTTCCTTACATGATCGCCAACAGAAAATCGCAATTTATGCATTGAAATTCGAAAATTACTGCCCATTTTCATAACTGGTGGGTACAGTACCCATAATTTCTTTAACTGGTGTTTATGCAAAAGTAGTACAGAAATAAAAAAAAAGAAAAACCGAATAAAAAACACATGTTCAAGTTTGCTTTGTTAATTAGTGATATGTTACTACAATTTTTAAAGTCACGATAAAATGTAAAGTGGCATGGAGAGGTCATGGGAACATATTTGTTCAATACACGTGTGAACGTTTTGCTTTCAGGCCAGCATTTTTATTTTATTTGTTTTACGGGAAATTTTCAAAAAAATTGAGTCGGGGGGGGGGGAATAAATAAAAATAAAAATAAATGCATGAAAAGTGAGCAGACTGCTCACTTTTCATGCTTTTATTTTTATTTTTATTTATCCCCCCCCGACTCAATTTTTTTGAAAAATTCCCCTTAAAACAAAATTTAATAAAAATGCTGGCCTCAAAAATATTCAAAATCTGTGCGTGAAAGCAATGAAATAGCAAAACAGAAGCAAAAGTTCTACTATGACAAACACTGTGGAAAACCACTTCCAAATCTGAAACAGGGAGAGCGTGTGGTAATGAAGAAAGATCAAAACAATAAAACATGGACGCCAGCAACCGTTGTAGAAAAGCACGATTAACCGAGATCGTATATTGTCGAATCGGATACTGGACAGAAATACAGGCGAAACCGTAGACATCTGAAGCCGACAAAAGCAACATTCAAGAACATTTTCGCTGAAGACAATGACAGTGCGATGCTCACTGAAGAGCCTTCTGTTCATTTAAGCTTTTCAACAATACATGTAGTTGAGGTTGTTATAGAAATGTTCAGAGACATTGTGAGACATTGACTCTAGTCATTAGTTCTTAGTTGATACATAACCATTGTTTATCTCTTAGCTTAGAACTATTTTAAAAAAAAGGCATAATCTGACAGTTACAATTTTGACAATTATTCATAAATTCATTGTGAACGATGTTAAGAAATAGTTGCATTTTGTTTTACAAGAAGGAAGCCACTGTATAACTAACTGTATTAATACATGTGTAGACAATGGACAAGTCTATTCCCTTCAATTGAATATATGGAATCAAAGGGAATTAAGAAAATGTGTTCTGGAAATGGACAACATCTTTGAGTTACCTCTCTTAAGCTTTATTGCATTTGATAAGATATAATATGTCAATGAGTGAAACTGATGTTTGGAATACAGTAACATTAATGTAGTAAAATTAGAAATGTAAATGATAACTATTGATTGTTTAAGATAAATTTAAAGAACTTTCATTGTTATGTTAATACATTCTTATAACATAGACATATCAGTTTTAAACACTTTGCTTAAAGTTGATGTCTTAAAGATTATTAATTTATCTTAAGGAGAGGGATGTCATGTATTCGTAAATGTTTAGTAGTATGTAACCTTGATCTGTGTGGATCAATACTATCTGTAGACTATTATTAAAATAAAGAGCACGAGTCACGCCGTCAACATGTCTTAGTTCTGTTTATTACATGATCTCTGATTTGTTCATCTGTGTTCTCTAATTCACACATCTCTGATTTCTGTCGCAACCGTGATATATTGATCGACGGATTCTGTCGGCGACTGATCTAACTTCCGGAACATATGTCTTTCGTAATTCGCTTGTGGCGCGAAATGCTTGCCTAGCGCATCGACGGCTCTAGCATAAACGTTTGCTCCCTCTTCTTCCGGCAAAGTATAGAATACATTCTGTACTTCCATGCCTGCCATGTGAATCAACAATGCATGTTTACGGTCATTGTCTTTAATTCCTTTCCCGACAACATACAGCTCGAACGCTCGAAACCACCGTTTCCACTTTGTTGGCTAATCACGACGGCTCACCATGCACATCAAATCGGGGCAAATAGTCGTTTTCTTTTTCCATCATTTAAGACTATTTAATTGAACGTTTTATATCCTCGTCGCCAATTGTAGTGTTTCCTCTACAGAATATAATATTTATCACCAATAAAGGAACTCCATTTAAGGAACAAACACCATTGGAAGTTATACTGGTTTTATTTACATCCGTACTCGTCAAGCATACAAATCAGTCTGTCGGTGTACATGCTATCAAAGAGGCATTTTCGCCGGAGGCGTGTCCTGCAAGTAGGCGTGGCCAGTGCAAGCTACACCACAGACAACAAAAAAGCATTTTGGGTTTATAGTAATATTTGTTATGAAACCACTGCTTTATTAATATGCATAACATGCATTTAATCAATATCAGTAATAACATAGAAACGAAAATCATTAATATACAGAAATATTAATACACACCTTTTTGTTTTGATTATACAAAAATAAATATAAAGTGGTTTGTTTATAAAGTTTGTTGAGAGAAAAAGCTTTCCGTAAACACCACTGAATGAAGAAGAGTCTCTGCATGTCAGTGCGGTTTTTATATTTAACTTGCTGCAATACAACACCGTCCGTGTCTTTCGATGTTTTACAAGTACTTCTTACACAGCTTCGCACCTTCGCAAATCGGTACCATTCTTTTGACTTACTCTTGCCAAGTCTAAACAACTATATGAAGAAAAGCACGTTCTAAGTGCTTTACTTCTTTGTTATTTGTTTATACACAAGTTGTGTTCAAGTAGCAAGGTTAACATATGAACTAAACAGACAATATGTTAATAGGACCTTAATATTATATTTTAGCACAACCTATGTTTGTTTGAAGACAATAAATAAAACTTCAATTTTGTGGTTTATTTAATATGTATATTAATTTTAAAACTTATAAGTTTAAACAATACACAATTAATCCTGCATTGTGTGACATCGTGTAATACTTGGTAAAATCGGCATATTTTCAGTACAGACATATGTTCCAGATGCGTATAATACTTTCTTCAGATTTTTTGCTGGATGTAATTTTAGTGCACTCATGCTTTGGACAATTATCACTTTTATGCACAAACAAAAACAGGACCATCATCTTCATGCTAATCTGCTATGACAATATTGCATATTCTATGCATACCAAAATTGACTCTAAAACAAAACATTTGTGCATTAATTGTTGTCCTGAAATTTTAAAAGACTAATGGAAGTTGTCACAAGAAAATACATAGTGTGCTATTTGCATAAACACCAGTTACGGAAAGAGGGTTACTCTGCTCACCAGTTATGAAAATGTAAAACAATCAGGCACTACGTTATAGTCTTCAATAAGTTTTAATGTCTAAATATTGATAATTATTCTACAGGATTTATACCGAGGTTAAATGGACAACGGTATATCATCTTGCGCGTAAGGTTCATGTCGAATAAGTATGGTAAATGTACAAACGTGTCAAAAGTTCGGACGAAACCTTGTACTTGCGTACGATCTCCCCTCCCCCTGTTTATGTGTCAATTAGATGTATCTTTCTTAGTAAAGGGTCCTATAAAATGATTGGTCTCATTAGCTGTTTAAGTTACAATGATCAGTTGCTAAATTGGTTGGTAAGTTATTTTATGAATTAAACTACGTTTTGTTTGGTTTTTATCTACTTAATAATTTTTTGTATTATTTATCTTATCATCTACCTTTAAAATCTTTTATCAAATACATTATGCTTGAATAAGGAAAAACGGAACTGTTTCTTACTTCTTATGTGAAAACGGAATGACGAACTAGGAAAACGCAACCAAATTAACTCATCATAAAAATACCGTATTTGTGTGTTTAGGATGGATTATTTAAATAAAATGTAAATAAAAGTATTCAAACATATGGATCAAGTGAAACCGATGGAACTCTATTTGATACTTCTTAAAATTATCGAATGTAATGGAATAACGCAGTATTTTCAATAAATTGGTTTGTTTTATATTTGACGGATTGAGAACAATGTCAGGGCCTAAAGGAGTATTTAATCTCATGCTGTTGGTGCAGTATTCTTTAACTTTTCAATGCAAATTTACTTAGACTTTGAATGGCAAATTCTTTAATGAATAACTTTCCGTGGTTCCTTTGTAAATTTCTCAAAGAATGCCTATCCATTAAAGCCTCTATAATACTCAAAATCGAAGAAAATTATGTAAAGAATTTCGTAAATTAAAGTAAACACCTAAAGAATCAGTGTTCCTTATAGCAATAGCCACAATTTCAACGCTAGATGTGGTAGGATAACATAGATTTTTGTAAATACAAAATGCTCGTTTTTATTTATTTGTGACACAATTAATTCCATTTTAACTACCCGCGAATATATCTATTCATACGACACACGAACACCATGTTAGTGTTCATGTGTCGTATGAATAGATATCGTTGCGGGAAATTAAAATGGAATTAAATATGCAAAACAAATAATAAAAACGAGCATTTTGTATCTACAAACATCTTTTTACCAGACCACATCTGGCGTTGAAATTTCGGCGATTGGCACAAGGAACACTGATGATTTATTGGTTAAGTTTATTTTACGAAAAATTGTACGAAATTTTCGTTGATTTTGAGTAGTATTGTTACTTTAATAATTGCCTGCTCAGATCAACTATTTTAAAATGAAAAAGATGGATGGCCATGACCAAATGTATATTCTATGCCGTGAGCAGATTTCAAATTATCATGGAATTAAACACAACTTGACGAACATATACATGGACTTTAATCCATATATAACTTATGTGAGGAGAATAAGAGCAAGTAGAGATATGACTTGTGAATGCTAGTTAGTAGAAATGTGTGTAGAAAGAAGAGTTGTTTGTAGACTAAAACTGACATTATTGGAGTTTGTAGATGCTGCATAATGTTTGGCGTAGCATGGAATGTTTGAAAGTTGAAAGTGTCGGTATTTCTAGAAGGACAAAAAAATCAATTACATAAAGTGTACACTATTTTACAAATTGCAAGAAAATCGATATAGTTTCATTCAATAAAGAAATATATATTCTTGAAAATTACAAATACTGATGGCCTTATTTAAATGTGTTAGATACCTGAAGTTATTGGTCAAATGCATGCAGTGTTAAGCTTTGTACAAAAAACTTTCCAATTGATTGTTCAGAGTTAAACATTTCGTTGTGATACTAACAAGATGTTAAGTTAAAAAATATACTTTTGTTTAAATTGTCGACCAGATTGGTATTTGTTTAGATGACAAATACCAGCAAATAAAAAACGCCAATATGTAAATAGTATTTTAGGTTTTTAAACATGTATACAGTGCGATTTTCTGTTAATGACAAGACTTGAATATCCTGAATATCCTGACCTGAGTTCTTGGACTTATTTGATTGTTAAACACAGTGAAAATTCGTAAAGTCATGAAAACGTTCTGGGATACATGTAATCATGTTTTCCAGTATATCGATCGACCTTAAATATTGACAGAGATCAACGCAAATGTATATTATGTAACCTTAATGACATCGAGGATGAATTTCACTTTGTTCTTAAATGTCCTTATTATAATGATGTTAGGAATGCATTAATTCCGAACTATTATAGAATCCGGCCAAATATGTTCAAGTTTATTAAACTACTTAATAGCTCAAACAAAACTGTATTAAGAAAGCTAGCCATGTATTGTTTAACATGCTTTAAAATAAGAGAAAATGTCATATATATGTAGTGTTAAATACAAATACATTTTTACAAAAAAATAAGGTCAGAAATATGTAATTATACCTATATTTGTAAACCTATATGCATAACATTGTGTGACCACTGTGTATTAAACCCATCCATGTACCATTCTCACGAAATATGTTCACGAACTATGTTTATTTCGTGTTTATTTAGATTATTTATTCTTTAAAATGATGTGTGTTTTTGTGTGTACTTCAACGCATGCTGTTATTTATATGTATGTTAATGACGATGAGCTTCACATGCTTAAGTCAAAAATAAACTATTCTGTTCTGTTCTGTTCTGTTCTGACCTTAAAGTCATGTAAAATGAACCCGAATTCCCGATGGATTACAAATTTCTATTTGCTTATGAGCGAATATGCTTTTGCATTTTTTCAGTTTTTAAAATACAGCTTCATTATAACATAAAGATCATGCCAGTATTTAAATGTTTTTCTTCATACTCTAAACAGGCTGAGAAAAAATACATATTTACGTGAGTAATTTACAATCTTTTAAGCTTTCCTACATCTGTTTGAAATTTCAACACGGATATATACACCATTTTCTTCATTTTAAAAGCAAGTGCGTTTTCATTTCAAAATAAATCGAATCGTGTACTCGGTACAGATGCTAATCTCCACGCATAACTGCATAATGTGTAAAGAGTTATGCAACGTGTATGCAATTTTAGACACAATACATGTGCAGTTTCCTCTAGACGTGCATTATAACGTTGTTTGTTGCAGTTACTCGACCGATTCTGTGCTAACCGTAGACTTTTTTTATTTCATGTTGAGTGCTCCATACATCAATCAATGAAACACTAGATACTTTATCAAGAGATAAATTCGTGTTCTTATGCACTACGTCTAAAACAGAACATCAACTGTTAACTTCCCGGGATTAAACCTGGCATCACCGTCTTTGAATAGTCAATGCAATGGAAAGCATTGGAAATCAGTTTTGTTAAATCATTTGAATTAACAGTACTTTAACCAAAATCAATTAAAGAGAGATTGTTACAGATATTTTCAGAATATTGTCCATAAATCATCCTTTTTAAAGTTGGAAATAACTCCAGTTACGTAAAAAAATATCAATACAGAAATATGCCGGCTTACCTTCCAAAGTGTACAACGAAAGGGACAAACTAAGTACGAGTACAAACACTTGACCGGAAGTAACGCCAGAGTCACCGCCTGTAGGTTAAGCGGTTGTTGTTACTGTTCCGGTTGTAGATGAAGTGGTTGTGGTTACGGTTACGTTTTTGCTTGGGGCTACTGTACCGGTGGTCTTCTTGTCGCGACTCGTGAACACCTTTCTGGTTTTGAGGGGCTTGACTGGACGATAGTTCGTATAGCATTTGCCATTGTCTGTGATATCGCCTTCTTTTTCATAGGCAATTTCACTTAATTCTGCAATCTGTATGTTTTTTTTATTGCAAAATTCATTCAATAAGTTTCCCATGACAGCATATTATTGCAAAGTCAGCTTGGATATAAGTATTTCCTAAATTTAAAAGGATGTGGGGCATTCCGTCCGTCGGTTAATTTATGTCGAGAAAAACCCACAAAGTATTGCTGCTAAAGGAATTTAAGGGACCTTTTCACGTTATGGTAAATTGACAAAATCAACAACAAAAAGTTTCGCAAAGTTCTCTATAGTTATGATATTTATTAGGAAACCGTAATACTGAAAATTTACCATGCTAAAAAATAACCATTATATGTATCTTTTGACGATTTAAAAACCTAAAAATTATATAGCGTTACATAGCGGAACGAGTGAATAATTTGGATAAATTTAAATTTTAATAATTTCACTTTGATCCGTGATACATTTATATCCCTATCTGTTCATATCGGAAACACTATCGACTCATCTCATCACCTGACTAGTGCCCATGTTGATTGTTGGTTCCATGACTGTCCACATGACCGTCTCCGCGCAACCAGGAGTGATCAGGCGTGCCCGGTAGAAGGACAGATGCTTGTGATGCGTGTCATTAAGGCGCAGGTTTATGTTTTTGAGGTCTTTTAGTCTTCAATGTCTGATTTCGTACTACTGAAAAACTGTGTAAAATAAGAATATTAGTAACATCATGTGAATCATGTCGTGAGCGAATTTACCGATCGGCCTGATTTTTCGCAGATATATTGACCTCAAACAATTTCAATGGGTAACTAAACAATGACGCATTGCACATTGCCAGATGTATAAGCCTTAAGGGTGTGTCGTTTGCATCAGAAATACCATAGCTTATTCTGTCTGGTCAACTTCACACACCAGTTATGTTTACAGTCTATTTACAAAAGCGGTCAGAAGATTGATGGACAAAACAATTTTAAATTGTTTTCTTGTGTATTTACATAATTATTGTGATTGTTTGTTTATATTATGTATCATCCCTTCTGTATTACATCTAGTAAAACGGCCACCGGAAAAACTTTGCGAAACCGAAATTTCGCAAACTTAAGTACCCTTTTTCTTGAAGGTTTGCTTATTTGTGATAAAGTATAAGATAAAAGTCTAACTTGTGATTAATAATTGGTTATTTTTGCTTGTTAAATGCGTTTTTGTTCACTATGAACTTTATTTGCAAAGTTGGGGTTCCCATGGGATTTTTGTATTTTCCCATGGGATTTTTCATTATCCCATGGGAATTTTGGTTTCTTCCATGGGATTTTTCTCCAGCTTTTTTTATGGGAGAAAAAATCCCATGGGATTTTCAAAAACATAAAACACGTTCGTTTGTGCTTAGTTATCGATTTTAAGCATTGTTAAAGTATTTGTGCTTATTTTCCTTCAATTTACTTTGATAGAAAAAAAATCCCATTTTTTTATGGGAAAAAAAAATCCCATGGGATTTTTTTCTGATATTTAGAGATTTAGTCATGTAACCTTCAGAAACACTACCTTTTAACAAATGATGAGCATTTCTCGCGATTTCAACGCGTTAAATCGTGTTTTAAAAAAATAAAAAAATCCCATGGGATTTTTTTCTCATGGGATTTTTTTCTCATGGGATTTTTTTGTCCCATGGGATTTTTTTCCCATGGGATTTTTTTTTCCAATGGGATTTTTTTTAAGGTATAAGTTTCTAAAAGCTATATAATAATAATAATAATAATAATAATAATAATAATAATAATAATAATAATCGTGCTCAATATGATGAATTTGTACTTTTAAGCGACTAACATTTTTATTCGAGTCGATCTTCGAGTCCGAATGGTGATTATAAGAGCAATTTACCAGTACAAATAAATCTCACTTGTGTAGAGAACGCTACCGTACTATAAAATAATCTTGATAATAAGTCATATCATTTCTCAAAAGAAAATGAAAACAGTATCCATATTGATGTCAGCAATGTCCCCTGCTATGATAAATATTGACAAAATGAAAAACCTTGACAATAATTCCGTGTCGAATACGCATTAGATTATAGCAATCAAATTCATATAAGCATTGATAAGATAATATGCGAAAATGGGTCTTATGTCAAATACGGCCAGCGTAGCTCCATTCCATAATGTCCGGTATTAAGTCACGTCAAGTTTCGTGGTCGAATTATAGCATAATAATCATTTTCACATTACGCGAATCATATGAGTTTCCCTACATATATTGTGTTAACATTTATGTTACATTAATGTTCGATGATGAAAAGGGGATTTCGGTAATTCTACATTCGCCCGCCTAGTACCGAAATCCCCATATTTACGTCTTAAAGGGTCAATAGGTCATCGGTATGAATGGTTTTTGACTTCACATCAATGTTAAGGTGCAAAAAAATGATATTAATTTTAATTATTAAGCACTCTTGACAGCATTAAGTTGCCTCTCAGTGGGGATTTCGGTAATTCTACACTAGAACTTAAACGCGCGCCGGTACCGAAATCCTGCTGTACAAACCTTCAAGTGTCAACAAAATTATTATAGTGTTTTTTTTCCATTAGCAACCAGTGACATGTATTATCTCCCATTCGGTTACTTCTTTTGGAAAATAATTAGCGGGGATTTCGGTACTGCTACATTCGTACGCCCAGAGCCGAAATCACCCATGTTTACGCCAATCCCCCATATTACGCCTTAAAGGGTCTATATGTCATTATGTTTGGGTTTTGGCTTTGCATTAATGTTGATTTGTACACAATCATATTAGTGTTAATCATTTAAACACTCTTATCAGAATATTTTTTTCCATTATTAAATAGTTTATTAATGTGAAAAATGTGTAAACGAATGTAAAAAAGGTAAAATGTACATTTAAAACATTGGTTACACAAAAGTATATGTAAATATAACATGACATAGTAATAATAAGTCTTCAGAAAGTATTTTCCAAACAAATTTGATGAAACAAATGATATCGTACTACCTTATTTACAATATGCTATACACTTTTGCAATTTAGTTATCAATGTTTAATCAAAGCATAAATCAGCATGTGTTGCCTCTTAGCGGGGATTTCGGTAATTCTTAACAAGCACATAAACCCGCGCCGGTACCGAAATCCCCGCTGTACAAACCTTCAAGTGTAAAAAAATACTGATTTAGGTTTAAATTAAGGGAACAATAGTATTTTTGGCCACCAAAAAGCACTTCCGCGTCAACAAAACGATTGAAATTATGTCAGAAACCCAGCTTTACATTGTATATATTGCAATACACCATCGGCCGCCGAGAGCGGAATACTGCGCTTGGCCGCTAAGCAATGTGGATTGCATCAAATTAAATGTCAATTTTCGATTTTATTACAAAAATAAACACTGCCTTTTTATAAATATGTCAAGCACGTACACTTAACAAAAAAATCGATATATCTTTATGTAATGTAGAAAAGTAAAGCGCTTTATATATAACAATGTTTTATAATGTCTCTCTGGTTGAGAAAAAAAACTAAACAAAACCATGTAGAACATATAATATGTTTTCATAATTAAAAAAAATATATTTAATGATGCACGTGATGTTTTATAATTGATATAAGTTCACGTGTCATTGAACGAGTTAAGGGAGAGATGCGAATTAAATTACACAAAAACGGATACTATACTGTCAGCTTGATTTATAAATTGTGTTCCATCGCGCCAATATATTCATTGTTCCATGAAATTTTGTATAAAAGCAAAACGATTGAAATTATGTCGGAAATCCTGCTTTTCACATGAAATGATCTTTAACACTTTATTTATTCCAATCAGGTAAATAACAAATACAATAATAGGGGAAGTCTATACTGTGTATTAGAAACTTGTTGTGGTGATCCCTATCTTATCCGCTCAATACACATCCACCTCGCTACTGTACAGAAAAAAATAGATTTACTTCCAAAAGAACTGATTTCATTAATTGCTAACTTGTTGTCTACATTTTAAATTAACAACGATAATGGATCAACATCACCGTTGCACAATTATTAAGTTCAAAGTAATCTGTACTTTAAATAGATAGCCTAATTAAAGACGGTGCTAATAAAGAACAAAGCGTGAATGTGGATATTAAGAAATTAGATCCTTTTTTGCATGACACTGGCAGTATATCATTTTATCTTATATAAATAAGCCACATTTAAGACATGGATAAAATTAAAATAGGACACATTTGCATCTTTCATTTCTTGAAAAAAAAAATAAGCACGCAGTCACATATAAATAAGATACATTGAAGACACGGACAAAATAAATAAGACACATTTGCATCTTTCACTAAATTTTCTTGAAAAAACATGTGAAACTGGAGAAAAACATTTATTACTGACACATTATTCTAAAAGTCGACTGACAACTTAAGTTCAAAGAGGGATTTACAATTAAATAAGATCCATTTTCGCATGATGCTGGTTGTATAGCAAGCAATACATTTCTTACTGACACATTATTCTAAAAGTCGACAGGCAACATAAATTCAAAGAGGGAACCACAATTAAATAAGATCAATTTTCGCATGATACTGGTTGTATAGCAAGTAGTCACATATTAATTACAGCTTGCATTAGTTGCAATAATTTTGTTAAGTGCGCGTGCTTCTGAACGTTGCGTTAAGCGAGAGTGTTGTCATTTTGTTAGTTTTATATTTTGGTATTATGTTTGATTATTGCTTGTTTTGAATTTGAAATAAACGCTTTCTGGCAAATAAGCATCGTCTTAATTTTAATACAAATAATGAACATTTGACATACAAAATGTCCAATAACATACCGGCAATAACATTATATATATGTTAATTTCTTTGCATGTTTATACCGAAATTATAGCCGACATCGGCAGTTAGGGAAATTTTGTGACACACTTTAACACATCAAACATGCATGATAGTTCTTTTTTCATATGATATTCCCCTGGTTGCTTACCGGTGAATTGGTGCAGTTGATAACCCCGCCGGGACTACAGTAGGGTGCTAATACACACGTGTATCGTGTTCAATACAATCGTCTTAATTTTAATACAAATAATGAACATTTGACATACAAAATGTCCAATAACATATCGGCATTAACATTATATATATGTTAATTTCTTTGCATGTTTATACCGAAATTATAGCCGACATCGGCAGTTAGGGAAATTGTGTGACACACTTTAACAAATCAAACATGCATGATAGTTCTTTTTTCATATGATATTCCCCTGGTTGATTACCGGTGTATCGGTGCAGTTGATAACCCCGCCGGGACTACAGTAGGGTGCTAATACACACGTGTATCGTGTTCAATACCCGATCCATGCTACAACGTGTAAGAACGGGAATTTCGGTAATTCTACCTTTTTAAGCTTGCGCACCTCTAATGGGCACATATCCAAATATAATTTAATTAATTATTTTCCTAATCAGCATCATTTCACTAAACTACATGTAAATTTGTAGGTAGGCTTTCCACGCTTAAAAAAATAAACCGATTTTTTCAAAACCACCCTCACGCTCGGCTTTTGTCCAGTTTATTTTCACCCCTGGGGTATATAAAAGTTCCATAATTCATTCAAATTTCCAAATATGGGCATGCAGTTGGTGTGTACAGATGCAGTAAAGGTGTTTAAAGTTTAAACAAGATGAAATAAGTATTCTTTTACAGACATTTATTTTTTACAAATTTTAATCTATGGAATAGCGCCATGAAATGTAAGTGATTTCAGCCAAGTAAAAATTGGGTCGGTTAAAAACAAAGTGTCATAAAATTCAAAATAGTATCATTTAAGTTATATTTTAAACTAAGTTTTTTATAGAAACACTATATACAGCAAAAGTACCAAAAAATAGACAGATTTACCGTTTACTTTTTGAAATAAAAATGCAACATGCATCATTCGTATTTTCAGCAGTAAATTAATCAATTTAGCCATAACGTTGTTTTAATTTTAAAATTGAAGGATGTGCATACATTTTTTAACATATTTAACAATAAACATAGCTTATGTGCTATATTAAATCAAATTACGTTAGAAAAGAAATAAAACGCGTCGCAAAAAGTATGCGATGTCGGCAGGAATCGAACCTGCGCGGGAAAATCCCAAAAGATTTCTTATTCATCGCCTTACCCACTCGGCCACGATAACTTCACATCTGTGTACCCTTAAATTAGATATATATAAGTAAACAGGTAAAAAGGCTCGCTCGATCTTTGAAGAAATCGCGAAATCGTATTTTTCAGATGATCATTGGATCAAAGTCAATATTTATAGTGAAAATAATGTAATATAAATGAATAAGTTAAACATATATCAAAATTCGAAGTTTGAAAAAAATAAAATGCATCTCTCGGAAAAAAGCGATCATTGAAGATCGGCAATGGCTTATGTATGAAGTGAAAGGACAGTTGAAAGTTTCCATTTTGCACGTTAATGATTCTGATAATATGGTAACAAAGGCAGCAGTCCTATGTAGTATTGTGTTTGACCGGAGAGTAGCGTGATCTGTGTCGGTGTTGGGCGCTCTGAGGGCGCAATCCGGCTACATAGGTACATAGGAACCTCTTGTGGCTATAGTCCATGGATCGGGTTCGGCAGACAGGGAACATGTAAATTTTTATATGTATGTTTTATATCTTAATTACCTAAACGTATATTTATCCTGATTACTTATTTACTGAGGTTTGAGTTAGTCGCAATGATTGTAGATACGTTGTACTATATTTAGTAAGTATTTGGAGGACGAGTGGCACGGACACGCGCTTTATTATCACTTATGCAAGGAACGCGTTTTGTTTATATACGTATTTTTGATATTCCGATAGGCTTAAGGGAGGTAACTTATTCAAGTAAAACGCGATATTTTTTTGCGATGCCTTTTTATAACTCTTGTTTAATTAATTACATACGAATATACAGCTAAATTTAAGATGATTTTTACCAGAAAAAAATTTCGGAGAAAGATATATTGAGATTTTGATATTCCATAGAATGCGAGTCTCCATATATATTTTCTATTGCAGGGGAGGTAATTTAAAAATTTTAAAGTCTCCGAATTGGTCTTTGTTGTATCTATTTACGTTTATTTTCAAGCTAATGGCGATTAAAAAATTAATTATTATTAGTATGTGCTCACATGGATATTGGTACGGATATATCGTGTTCATATAACTGTTACTACATCCATTTCATTCATCATTCAGGTCGGGCTACACAAATCTCGTGAAGAGGCCAGTAGGACCTGTAAACAAACTCTCATACACACTCTTCACTCATCGTGGCGCTCTCGCATGTCTG
>NC_068362.1:88253941-88350249 GCF_020536995.1 Dreissena polymorpha
TGGTTCTCATGTTTTTAATATTTATTAAACATAGGTATTTGTGAACACTTGTTGTTATATAATATTGAAATGTACACGCATACTGAACATAAAATCATTAGCATAACGGCTAAGTTGGTTTTTACTAAGATTGCAATAGTGTTTATTTTATTATTATGAATCTTATGAGGATAATTTTGAAAGTATGACACAGAGTATCTGAAGAAGATATATACATAATCACATATGTTGTTGTTGTTGTGGTTATTGTTTCAATATTTTTATGAGTATCATACATTCAATGACGAATAGCTATTAATTTGTCATACAAACACCATAATTATTATTGGATTGCGGAGATCAAACAAATCGATTCCCTAGTAACTGATATAACTGATACATTTTTTGAGCGACAATTTGAAACTAAATCTAGTATTATTTAAATTTGATTATTTTAATTGCAGACTTTTTTTATTAACCCCAATTAATGTGTACGCAACGTTTCTTTTATTTAAATCGCTGAGTACGAAGCATCAAGCTATTTTTTAATTAATTGACAGTGATCTTTAATGTATGTCATAATATAAATTGAAATCAATCTTAATTAAAGCTTGAGTGGTTGGTTTGTAATAAGTTTTGTAAATGTTGCTGTAGGATATGCATGCACAATAAATACTAACGCTCTGGCATATTGTGATGGTGATATGATTATATATTGCACAATGAATATGTGATGATGTTCTTGTGATAATATTGAGGCTATAATTAGTTTTTGAATTAAGCTAGCTAATTTCTAATAAGATACAAACACATCCCAATCCTAAAATTATCAGTAAGTTATAGTATTGTTTGCCTCTAGGCGCATAATTAATTGAAGGCCTAGTTTATCTGTTAATCCTCGCCCCATGTGGTGTCCCAGTGGGTACACTGATATTAATACACGATGTATTGGTCCACAATTAAATCTCTTATAAAAACATGTCTCTCAGGTGACTGAAAAATGGCTGTGTAGATACAACAAATACTACTACAACGGAGACTAAGATAACACATGTTACAATTAATTTGTCTTCCTTGCGTTCTTCTTATACGACAAACACTTCTAAAACAAAAAAGCAAAAAGCCGCTACTGCTACTGCTTCGGCTACTCTTACTGCTACTGCTGCCGCTGCCGCTGCCACTGCCACTGCCACTGCCGCTGCCACTGCCGCTGCCACTGCCGCTGCCACTGCCACTGCCGCTTCCACTGCCGCTGCCAGTGCTGCTGCTGCTGCTACTGATAGTGCTACTGCTACTGCCACTGCCACTGCCGCTGCTGCTGCTACTGATAGTGCTACTGCTGCTGCTGTTGCTACTGCTACTGTTACTGCTACTGATACGGCTACTGATACGGCTACTGCTACTGCTACTTCTACTGCTACTGCTAGTGCTACTGCTACTGATTCTGCTACTGCTACTGCTGCTGCTGCTGCTGCTGCTGCTGCTGCTACTGCTACTAATGATAATAATTCTCCTTCTACTTCTCTTTCTACTATTGCTAGCGATGCTTCATAATTTATTTTTAAATGTATCATTATGTTAAAACAGGAAAGAACTGTTATATATATTTTCTTAAAGGTGTAAAGAATCTAAACTTTTCTGCGATTAAAGTTTTATTTAACTGGATGAGTATAGGCCACATAACAGACGCTATTGTACTGATTTGTACTAAACACCATTTTGTCATAATCAACAGTTTTAACATGCCGCAGTTTCCTTGGAAGTTAACCTTTGATTGGAGTTTTGTATAAAACATTAACAAGGTATTTGTTGACAGTTTGCCCTGTCACAATTATATATTAGTTGAGCCAAACGTGTGATAAAGATCCCTTTTGGGGTGGCGATAAATACTATTTATATTGTTCAACAGTGGGAGACTGAGAAAACATATGTTACAATTAATTTGTCTACTTTGCCTGCTTCTTCTTTATATATTTTTCTTGCTAATCGTTTAAGTTTAGTTTTAGTTAAGTAGGTATATCAATTTACATTTTTTGATAGATATTTATTTGGATAGTAATAGTATGTTTTATTTGACTTGACATCATTGAACCGGTTTATTCATTGATAAGATCGGGATCTCCACAGGTGTTTAATCTCGATTGTTAGGTGGGGAGAATTGTCCGAATGATAATGTTGTCGTCGGCTTACGAATCACATTTCACAAGTTTTAGACAAATATGCATACGTTATAAACCTAATTTAAGTATTACATAGATAATAACTTATCTTTATTTTGATGAACTACGTTTAAGGTATAAAACTATAATTATCTATGTGTTGTGTGCCGCATACATACCATCTTGCTTTTTTAAATTTGATCACAACGGTCCGAAGTCATTAACATTCATTATGCATGGTTGCTAAAGCACAGTGTATACTAACTAACCTATGTTTATTGTTGTTTGCTAGGGTTATTTTTTTTTTATTTGGGGGGGTGGGGGGGGCTTTTATTGAAGATTTCAACTAGTCCTTCAATTAACGAAAAAAAAAAATATTGGTATAGGAAATATAAAAGAGTAATAGACAGCTTCATTCATGCTGTTCTATTATGGTGTTTTAACGCATATAATTATGTATGGTTGATGAAGCACATTGTATGCTACCGATGTTTATTGTTGTTTGATGATGATGTTAAGTTGGTGTTGCTGTTGTTGTTAATGATGATGATGAGGAGGAGGAGGAAGAAGAAGAAGAAGAAGATGATGATGATGATGATGTTGTGGTGGTAGTAGTGACGACGACGACGATGATGATGATTTTGATTATGATAATGAGATTTGAATTAAATTAATGCGCAAAGATTTTTCTTTTTAGCGGCCAAGTGCAGATATCTGCGCTCGGTCGCTGTAAGGGTTATGTAATATTTGCAATCTACATAGGAGTCAATAGCAGATACCAAGCACCATATGCTTATGAGAAACAAAAGCAAAATATTGGCAATCGCTGAAATCTCGAATATGACTTAATCATTTTCTTAAATGAAAACCGGTAACTATTTTAAAAGGTTATTATATTGCAACAACTTAGCGTTGTTTATCCAAAAGACCATTGTTATAATAACAGGGACGTCAATAGGCCAAACTATTCAGGAAATATGATTTGAGTCGTCAAGGATAGATTTTGAGATCAATGTACGTCCGATGAGATTTAAAGGGAGTTGGAGGCGTAGGGACAGATTCGTTCGAGTACGCGATCATTTGAGAACAAATAATGTTGAAGCTTTATCGGAATTCCGGAAATTTGCGATCGGTACCGATTTTTCCTGGTTCTTTTTTATTGATTCTGATAAGTTAGCGGCCGGCACGGACATGAATATTAACTGACGAAAACTTCTTCGCTACATTCCGAAAATCTTCGACATGTTGCAAATATCCGTAATATTCCGCATTGTACTCACCAGAAATTGCAACTAGAAAGACTACAATAAATCAATTAGCTACGGCTCGGGCGGGGATTTACCTTTTATCCCTGTAGTGGACCTAATGCCCCAGACTACCGGCTATTTTTTCCGGAATTCGAACTTGATACACTTGATATCCCTGAATTAAATATTTATATCCGCAATTTTGATCTCTAGAGTGCTGACTGTTAGTATTGTATTTGACTGGAATGACTGTCGATTATGTGTTTTTAAGATTAAATCAAGCTTACGAAGAACTTTGTGTTTGCTTTTTTGTACGCTTTCTTTTTAAAAATGTATTGTCCGCCACGGACGCAACAATTGACCAAATGTACCAGATTGTGGTCTTTTTAAAGTGCTATGTTTTTACTGCCGTGATATCTTTAACAAACTACACATTATTGATCGTGGACGTTTTATACTCTTATTGAATTTGTTTCCCCAAAATATGCTCTTCTATTAGTAGATGTTTAGGTGACGATGTTCTAATTATAGATCTTACACGGCCAAGAAACACTAGATAGGTCTTTGCAAAGAGAGCTGTTGGATATCGTGAATGCGTTCAATGTGGCCTGTTTATTTCAGAAAGCTATGTGCAATGTTTTATGGGGATTTCTATCAAATTGCCAATTGCAAAATTTGATTTAATTCATTCGGACCTACAAGCGGGAAACTTCTTTATTAAAATTCAATGGGCTTTTAAGAAGTTCGTTGAAAGGCCAAATTTGACGTTAAACAGCAACGCCGAAAAAATTGCTACTCAGTCTTATTTATCACTTTTTTTGTAAGATTTACCAGTAGACGTTCTTCAGTGAAATTAAGCAAACACACAGTGCCGACAAATATGGAAGGGTATTTAGGTAAAAATTACATCTTTCTTTGTTACTGTGTCATGATTCTTGATGGTACTTTCAATTAGTATGTAGACACCTTTTCATGCTTGATGACACTTTTGGCATTTTTAAACTTATTCATTAAATGCTTTATATTGATAAATGTAAACATTGGATCGTAAAAGCTCCAGTAAAAAATCAAGAATAAAATTAAAAAAAGGAAAAGAACATTGCCCGGAGCAGGTTTCGAACCAGTGACCCCTGGAGTCCTGCCAGAGTCCTGAAGTAAAAACGCTTTAGACTACTGAGCTATTCCGCCGAGTACACATACTTGACGTATTTTATACATTATATAAGCAATCGTCGTAGTTTCACAAAATTTAACGACAAAAACAGAACTCTCCAAATTATTCAATCGTTTCGCGTTGCAACGCTTTATGATTTTTAGGTTATAAAATCGTCAAAAGATGCATATAATGGCTATATTAGACCATGGTAAATGTTCAGTATTACTGTTTCCTCACAAATATCATAACTAAAACGAAAATTTGCGAATCTGAAACAACATTTTTCAATTTTGTCAATTTACCAAAGCGTGAAAAGATCCCTTTAAAGTCGTAAAAAATTGAATTAAATTTAGTAAAAAAGTAGACTTAAATTCTGTGCGTACGGTTACACATTGGAAAAATAAAATAAGAATTCAAAATGTGTGATCATTCGTAAAACTCAATATCAATGCATATAATGTAAACATTTTATCAATGAGTTCACACTCGTCTAGGCCCTCATTACAATTATGAAATCAACAGCACTTTAACGTTATTATGAATAACAGACCATCTTTACAACAGTCGAAAAGCCGAACGTTTTCCATTATCTGGTCCTTTTATCGCAAAAAGTCTGCTGTAACCCGGCAATTGTCATGAGCTCTTCTAAGACTATAAACCTAAATGCGGATGTGCCAAAAATTAGATTTACCTGAAAAAAAAGAATTAATAATAGACTTTAAGGCTGGATTATTATAGAGTGTAAACCAAGATTTGCTGAAAAAGTTATCTGGAACTTTGCATGTATGTTGAGAGGAAATCGATTACATAATTTCAAATTTACTAGAGTACTTTTATATTGCACCACATAAAATGCTATAAAACTATAATATTGAAGTGCACATATAAACTTAATTATAGATGGGTAGGTATTTTGTGTCAATCTCTTTCACATATGAAAGAGCTGTTGGTCATGCTGCTTTAAGTACATATAGATGCAAGACACAATTTAGATTAAGCAAAATAAAACACTAGGTATTTGCCAAGAGTCAAATATATACGAGCAGTAAGAGCGTAATCGTGCACAGCGAGACTTACTCATGTAGAATTGAAACTCTTATTGCTTTCTTTCGAAATAATTTCATGTGTCCGATCTAATATGCAATATGCCCGGTGCTTTTTTTTGCGGATTAATGTTCCGTTTTAGATCCATAATTAACGAATGCCTCAATATTTTCAAAAATTAACACCGGAATAATGTTCACCGACATTTTTTCATACCGATTGGATATAAATATTATAGAGCTTAACAAAAAATACATTAAGCCCTGTTCTCCCGGCACACGTGCTGGACACACAGGTGGTTAGCGTGTGGCTATGATAATAATTAGTGAAAACATCTTTTTGAATGATAAATAATCATATTAAAACGAAAAATCAAATTTTCTATAAAAAAAATCACTATCGTTTTATATATAACAAGGTATCCAACTCGAAATCATCCGAAAACGGGGTGCATCGTTTTGAGCAGCCATTACTAAATTAATTTTGCAGCGATTTTTCATGACCCGGTCTTATTCAACGCAGAAATGAATTTCCTTTTAGGAAATGTATATATATATTGTTATATTTCTACACATGCTGGGTCAAATTTTAAGAAATAAAGCTATACATACTTCGCTTGACCCAGTTGTGATCGATCAGACCGTATTTATGAATGAAATCTCCAGTTGTAAAGACACAACTCCGCATTGGAGCAATGAAATCACTCTTGTGTTTAAAATGTCAGTTGGTTGAAATGTATGTAAACAAAGGTTTGAAAATGCGCTGGACAGTTAGTTTTGATGCATAATTCTACGGCAAGCACGGTAAGAATGTTTTTTTTCATACGTTTTATTGAATTATGGTATCGAGGTTCGTGAACTTTGCAGGGAAAATGCCCTTTTCCCCGTGAAGATTTCAGTCATGAATACTGTCTGATCGATCACAGCTGGGTCACGCGAGTTGTGTATCGTGTTATTTCTTAAAAGTTGACCCAGTATTTGTAAAAATATTGCAAGACATATACATTTCCAGAAAGGAAATTTATTTCTGCGTTGAATAAGACCAAGATCGTAAAAATCGCTGCAAAATTGATGAAGTAATGGCTGTTTAAAACGATGCATCCCGTTTTCGGATGATTTCGAGTTGGATACCTTGTTGAATATATATTTAACTTATTTATTTTAAGAAAAGTTGATTTTTCGTTATAATATGATTACTTATCATTCCAAAATATGTTTTCACTAATTAGTATTATAGCCACACGCTAACCACCTGTAGCTGGACACTTTTAAAAAACACTATACAAATTCAAGTACTTATGCACTTAATTGATTGTAAACAATGACGGTTGAAATCCGTGCGTGGGAATTTTTCTGGTAACCAAGAGCGACGTCAACGTTCATGACAAACCTGTTTATATGACATTTATTTATTGGTTTTTTCCAACTTGATTGAAAATTATGTTTTATGATATTTTAATACATGTAGATGAAGTAGTTGTTTTCTCAACGAGGAGTACAATAGTTGTACAGTACTAGACACGAGTACTTGTAACTTTCAGGTTTCTCTTTATACCACAGACATTATATAGTCATAAAATGATAAATATGTGTTTATAGAAATTGTAATTATAGCATGGTAAACAGACTAGAGAAATCTGAAAGTTTCACGCACAGGTCTGTGGCAATGGGGGTTTGGGCTACTTTATAAATATGAGGTCGATATGCAATGCACATCGGTAGATTACGTCTACTGTAATTATTTGGACTAGGGAAGGGCCACAATTCCAACACATCAGCCCCGTTATGTTCTGAATAAAATACATGTATAATTTCGTGAGTGCCAATTGCATCTTACAATTATCAAAAACATTCACGGCAGTCAATTCATTGTGTAAACCTACTGGTCTTCATGGCAATAATGAACGTATTTAGTTTAATGGAGATTTTATAACGAAGGGAACTAATTCAGCTTATTCAGTTTACTAGTCAAAATGATTCGGATGTTTTCGCTTTTTTTTCCGAAAAGTAATTTATTCAACATACGGAAAATAAACGCGCGCCACCTGTTGTCATAATTTAGTAACTTGCATTCTGCTTACTGCCTGTTGCTAACTGCCGTTGTTAATGACGCTTAGTGGCAAAACCGATTATGAATGGTTTCAGGAATAATGAACACACAAACATTGGATAGTCACCAAGCATGTTGAAACAATCATCAAGTATAACCGATAGAGAACAAGCATGTTGGAACTGTCATGAAGCATGTTAGAATAAACATCACGCATAATGTAAATACTCATCATGAATGATGTAATGTTGCAGCAATCATCAAGTATAAACGAATAGACAACAAACATGTTGGAATTGTCATAAAGCAAATTAGAATAAGCATCAGTCATAATGTAAATATTCACCACAAATGATGTAACTTTTACCTAAATATCCTTCCATAGACATGTGTTGTTACTAAAATAGACATAGAGATTTCTGCATTGGGAGTGACCTAATCATACTGTGCTTTAGTAGTATTACGGAATACCGTTAGTGCCATCGTGGTTACACATTAAAATCCAGAGGGCGAGAACGCGAGAACGCGATAGTACGATGGCGACAATGTGACAATACGATGATGACAGGGTGACAATACGATGGCGACAATGCGATAGTACGATGGCGACAATGCGAGAACGCGATAATACGATGACGACAATCAGACAGTGCGATGACGACAGTGCGACAATACGATGGCGACAGTGAGATAGTACGATGGCGACAATACTACAGTTCGATAGTGCGATAATACGATGACGACAGTGCGAAAATACGATGACGACAGTGCGACAATACGATGGCGATAGCCGACAGTGCGATAGTACGATGGTGCCAATGCGATTACGCGATAGTATGATGGCGGCAATTCGAAAATGCGATGGCGACAGTGCGACAATACGATGGCGACAATGCGATAGAACGATGGCGACATTGCGATGATACCACGGCGACAGTACGATATGACTATCGCATTGTCGCCCCCGTACTATCGCACTGCCGCCATTGTATTGTCGCACTGTCGCATTGTCGTCATCGTACTAGCGCGTTTTCGCAATCGTACGAACGCATCGTCGCCATCGTATTGTCGCACTGTCGTCATCGTACTTTCGCGTTCTCGCATTCTCGCCATCTGGATTTTAATGAGTAACCACGGTGGCCCTAACGGTATTTTGTACAGTAAAGTGCGTAAAATCTGGTTTGGAATAACAATTTATATGCCGAGAACAGATGTTGAAAACCCGAGTCTAAATGAGTTTTCCGAGCATTAAATAAACATATTAAAATAAAATTCATGTTCGTATCGGTTGAAGTTCTTGTTAATAGTAGAAGCAAAGAACACAATAAAACGCTGATTGGGCTTACTAATTTGAGGCAAGAACAAACACATCGCGCTATTATATATAACATATAACGCGCATCCGCAAAGTTCGAGCGCCCGTCTCGGTGCCGTCGTTTCCGGTGAAAGTTTCGCACAGGAGCTACCGAGTTTGGATATGAGACCACGAATCATGGCTTGACTTTATATATCAGTCAGCGTAGAACCTGACTAGACTGCGCGGTTGGACAAGCTAGGATGGACCAACTTTGGCCGCATATGACATAAGACCCATTTTCGCATGACGCGGGTCATCTGACCTTTATAATGTGTATATAGCTTTGAATGGAATTTGCACATAGTTTTTGGCATGGACTTATTGTTATGTTAATGTGTTGCACGCTTTCAAAAGCAGAGGGCATATATAAGATCAATTATACTACGGAGTTCATTTTCTGTTGCAAAATGAAATGCAATAAAGATTGTTTCTCAGCGGTGTGTACAGTATGACAGCGTTGTCTGTCTGCGATGCATTTATACTGGTTCTAAGCTGGCATACTCACCAATTGGACTCAACCATCTGCTCGAACAAGAAATGATAAGTTCTACTAGCATAAACCTTTAATTGTAACTCATTTAAAAAATATTCATGTTATTTATATTATTCAATTTATTATTCAAAATTATAATTATTATTTCCTTTATTGTTGTTTTTCGCATTAAGAAACTTATTCGGCTTACGAAACTGAAAAATCCCATTGGAAAAAAATCCCATCGGTGAAAAAATCCCATGGGATTTAAAATCCCATGGGATTTAAAAATCCCATGGGATTTTTTTCTTTTTTTTAAACACGACTAAACGCATTAAAATATCTTAGTTGTTCATCATTTCATAAAATATGATGTTTCTGAAAGTTTCATGAATAAATCTCTCAAAATAAGAAAAAATTCCCATGGGATTTTTTTCTCCCATTTTAAAATGGGATTTTTTTATTACTATATATTTTTATATATAATTGGCATTAAACCTATATACAGTCCTTAAATAACGTTAAAATACTTGCAAACGCAAATAAAACACATTTTTTAAAATGTTCAAAATCCCATGGGATTTTTCTCCCATTTGCAAATTATGGGAGAAAAAAAATCCCATGGGAAAAAATCCCATGGGAAAATCGAAAATCCAATGGGAAAATGCAAAAATCCCATGGGAACCCCAACTTTGCTTATAAATTTCATAGTGAAGAAAACGCGTTTTTTGAGTGAAAATAACCAATTATTAATCAACGATAAGACTTTTATCGCATACTATGTCTCAAAGTAGCAAATCTTTAAGAAAAAGGGTACTTAAGTTTGCGAAATTTCGGTTTCGCAAAGTTTTTCCGGTGGCCGTTGTAATCTGTTCACTGATACGTGTTGTGCTGACTAACTGATTTAAGTTATATGGCTTGATTAAGAACTTCTGAATAAATTGATTTACATAAACTAAATATTTATTTGGCAATAGTAACAATGTATTATACATATTATTTCATTAATAAATATCCAACATGAATGATATTAGCATTGTTTTCCTAAATTCACCAATAGATATTATATCAGTTAAGTGAAGCCACGCCTCCCAACGGTGGCGCCCGAAACGGGTACCGTGGTGTGTAACTAGTGTGATCATCACTGCTTGCTTCTTTCGTTTTCTCTGTGTGAATGTGTAACACTTTTTATGCATTTCCTCTCACATTATGTTATATACTCAACATAACATGTTTAAGGAAACATGTATGTAGTAAATGCATTTCTTATTTATAACATGTATATACAACTATGAAATAATACCTGAAAATTCTAGATCCATAGTGGTGTATTTAATGTGAAACTGTTCATGTAATATGGAGAAGTATACACAGTACATTAAGATTATCTGATGATTGCCCCTCTACTTTCAGGCTAGAATTTGACCACCATAACATTGAGAGAATTCAAAGCAAAAACTCCCCTTCCAATGGCCAGCCCAGTACAATATCCCATCAAAGGACCAAACTTTAATTATCATGTCAAAGGACGCAAATTCATCCAGCACCCCTTTATAGGACAAAACAGCATCTACTATTCAATCAAAAGACAAGTGTTTCACCTGTACTCCATAACAGTACCAACAGTCTGCTACTTCTTTGGCTGGTAAGGTCAGGTCACCTTCAGCTGCCCCATCTCCACTGAAGGCACAGCCTAGCAATGTCAACAGAGGAAGACTCAAGTATTTGCAGACCTTTACATATTCATTCAGTTGCCAAAAGACACACAAGTAAGGGCTACATTGTATTTCCTGTCATGCAGATACCTAGATGAAGCGCAAACAACTATAGTCAATAAGAGAGCTGCATGCACATTCTCAGAAAAAGCAGTCCAAGAAGCATTGAAGCAACAGTCTGCAAATATTCAGATATTTGCACAAATGCAGGAAGCAAATTATCGTCAATCACTATAGGTGAATGAACTACAAGCACATGTGGCCACCTTACAGAGGGAGATTGAAAAAAAAAATTTACGCACAATTTCATGAGAGTTCTGATTTCGAGACGGCCATGATGGACTCTGATGATGTATTTGACAGTGATGAAAAAGCAAAACGACCGATGTAAGACAATAAAAAAGACATTTATTATTACAACAAAAATACAAACAAAAGTGGGACAAATTTTAAAGTGGAGCCAACTTTAACACAACTATTATCACTGTTTTATGAAGGCATTTTCTTCTGTTACTTTTTTATGCAAAACTTATTGTATTGACATGTGGTAGATGGCAGGATTGCATGCTTACGCATGTATTGCTTTCATTGTGAGTGTTTAACGACATTATTTTTAGTTCGATCAAAATTATTAAGACTAGAATAGATATGAAACATTTAATGAAATTATTCATGTACTAGCATTTGGTCAACAAAAAGTACTTTATCAATTTTATTGAGCCCAATCTACATACGGTAGATGATCAATCCACGTGTAATTGCTTCTATTACATTCACTGTAAAAATATATTGTGCTTGAAATGTTCCTTAACCAGTTATTATTGTCTTCAATGTTTACATCATCACTAGTTGCCTTGAATTATTTAAGTTGGCTAATTATGTTGTTGTTTTTTTGTCGAAAGATAGCTCTGAAGATTGTTTTATTACAATACTTTTAAAATAACTAGTAAAACATTCAGAGTTTTTCTTTTATAAATAGAGCTTTCTTATAGCCTTAGAGGGACTGTGGTCATTTGATCGACAGTTTCTAAATCACATTTTTGTTATTTGAACTTGAATAAATAATTTTTTGTAAGAAGATATAAATCATAATATTATTGGAGCAAATCCTTGGAAAGAGCCACGGAAGTGTGGTGATAAAGCATTCTGTATTTCCAACTTAGCAGTCTGTCAGGAAGTAAATTCTTCCATTATTGTCGTTCACTGTGTTGTCTTCGTGCATGCAGACGATATATCTGTATCTTACACGCTCAGTTTGTCTTAGCTTTCCTTGCTAATCTTTTCCTTGTTCTAGGCAGAGCGATTCTCAATGTACTGACCATGGTCAATCGACAATATATGAATGTGCTATAACGATAGCCTAAACGGCTCAGTCACATATCACGATTGCACATGCATTCATTTTACAGAAAACCCCAATCCAAATAAAAAATTGTTCAGTTCGTTGGGGAAAAGCAACTGAAAACTTATGAAAAACGTACATAGAAAAAAGGAGGATAATTCAACTGAAAAAAGATAATGTTTATTTGTGCCCTTCTGTTTTGATTGTATCTACTAAGGTTAACGTACTCCATTAAAAATCAAAATGTAAAAAAGGAGTCATTTTAGATACTTAATAAACAATTAAGTCCATTCTAGACGAAAAGCTATTGTGAATCGCAAAACCATTGTTTGACAATGTAAGTGAATCTTTAGTCACAAATTAACGTCGTTTTACTCAAAAAAGACTAAGGCCCAAATGGGTATAAACATTGTAATCAGCCACGTTCTTAATAGAACATCAAATGTTAAGTATTTATAATGCATTTTTAACTTTACTAACTTAAATTCCAACATCAAAACTACGACAATAATAATGTTTATTCGCTTAAAAAATAAACTGTCTTATTTAACGCTAACGCTATTTTCCCAAGGGATGGCCGAAACCCGAAACCCAATGGTATTACCCATCCTACCCAGTCTACTGTAACACATAGACTCGTCCACTAAGTACAAAACCACTGCCAGTGCAAATTGTCGGTCTTTTACCTGCTCGTCGCGTATCAGGGTATGTCGCTCTATGGTTTACACAAGTTAACATTTACCACCCACCCTCCCACTTATTTTTATATTGTAACACGATGCTTGCCAGATTTTTGTTATGTTCCAGTGTTGTCGAGAATTACGAACTCCATTAGAAACCCACATGGTCATGGCTGGGACTTAACAGCGTACGGCACACCGTCAGTCTGTCAAATGGTCTACTTAGTTCGGCCCCGACGACAGGTTCCTGCGTAATTGGCTGTATCCGTGTTAGAGACTTTTCAGTTCTGTGCGTTAAGAAGTACAGCACAAAGCGTAT
Organism: Dreissena polymorpha; assembly: GCF_020536995.1. Lineage (NCBI taxonomy): Eukaryota > Metazoa > Mollusca > Bivalvia > Myida > Dreissenidae > Dreissena > Dreissena polymorpha. Next base: position 88,267,461 of record NC_068362.1, read on the forward strand.
GTCTAAACATAACGCACCGCACAAAACAGGTACATGTGCGGTTCGTACATGCATATGGTTGTCACGTGAGTGATGGTCACTCAGGCGGACATAGGCGGGAATATGCACGGGTTTTCATTGTTTGGTCAGTTCTACGCTAGACTTTGATCAGTAAACTTTTACTTTTTGAAATTCGAATCGCATTAATAAATTGGTTAAAATGACCGGTTATGTTTGAGTTACACAATGTCCATTGTCCACAGTTACATGTTAATATTGGTTGTTTTCGCGTACAGTTTTCCAGAGTTATTTTACATTGGGCTTCTGATGAATGTTTATCTCTGGTTTTTACTCTGGCCTTGAAAACACCATTTAAGGATAAAAAATAGAAGTGATGTATACAAATAGTTGTACTGTTATATAGAATTTCTAGATCAAAGTTGTACTGTCATGTTTTTCTATGATTTTACTTGATTGTTATATATTACGATATGTAATATTCTTTTATGTATGTGGTCAAAAACTGATCGCAAGTCTTGCCCAATGCAAAACGATTTGTGCTTTGAGTTTAGTTGTGTGAAGACCAAATTATTGTGTTCATTGGCATAGTTTCCACGAACACACTTCCCGCTTGTCACGGGGGATAGACATTATGTACTTAAATTTCCCGCCGTTCTCGGAGGAACCTGTATAATACAAATGATCCCAGCCTTGATATCTTTATTCCAAACCTTTAGAATAATAAATTGCCTATTTAAACTGTTTGGCGTTTGTCGTTGAATAATAGACATCGGTGTTAAATGGAAAAGTGAATTTTTCATATCGTTTCCATTTTCTTAAGTTCAAACGTCTCAGTGAGATTCCTGATATTGAGTTATTTAATGGTAAGTAGTAATCGCCGACGCAACTAGTTTTTGTGTGTAACAAATATCTATCAATGAAAATTACTGATAGATTTGTGGTGTAACTCAAATTCTCCAGGGCCGTACACATTGTACAAAGAACATTCTAAATGAGTATCTAAATATGTATTTGAGTAGGGCGACCTTCGCTTAAAAAATGCAGTGAGTCTATCAGCCAGATGGGTTGGGGTGTACCACTCAGGGGGGCAAAACACCACCTACCTTACTTGATTGTATACTCAATATAAAGAAACAAAATGTGTGATAACAATCTCAGTTGTGCAGCTATAAGTTATTATTGAGCTGTTTCTATGGCAACCGTCAGGCTTTAGTTATCAAATATTTCTTAAAAATTGGTTCTAGACAAAAAAGTTTGGTGTTAAAATGAAGATTATGAATAATTCCTAGCATGATCTGCAGTTAAATATGCAAAATTAATACATTTGCATATCTATGAATATTAATGAGAGTGCAAGAAAAATTCCTAAAAACTAGCGAGCCTCCACAATAGTAGGGTCAATATATGGAGAAAAAAAACTCCAACCACCAAAAAATTGCTACAAAAGGTATTTTTACTGAACCTTGTAGGGTAGAGGCTTCTTTAAAACATATCAAACGTTAACCACAATCGGACCTCCGGAAAGTTTTTTTTCAAGATGGCCGCCAAGACGGCCGCCAATTCCTATTAATGATCAGAACTATGTTACTATACAATAAAATATGATGAATTTTGTGTATATTCCTAAGTTTCAAGGGGCAAATAACACATAAAGATCATCAGACAATGTTTAAGTGTACAATAGTACTCACAAATCAAACATGGCGTCGAAAATGGCCGCCAAGATGGCCGCCAAGATGGCCACCAAAACCTATAAATGGTCATATCTATGTAAATATCCATTCACATTTGATTATTTTGATGGCTATATATGGGCTTCAAGGGGCCAAGAACGCATTAAGATCATCATACATTGTATAGGTTTATTATATTACACCCAAATCTAAAAGGGCGTAAAAAAATGGCGGTCAAGATATCCACCAAAACCTATTAATGATCATAACTATGTTACTATCCACTCAACTTTAATGGGTTTGGTGTGCTATACCTACGTTTAAAGGGGCAAAGAACACATAAAGATCATCAGACAATTTTTAAGTTAACAATAGTTCACCCAAATCCAACATGGTATCTAAAATGGCCGCCAAGATTGCTACCAAAACCTATTAATGATCATAACTATGTAAATACCCACTCAAATTTGATTATTTTGGTGGATATGCATAGGTTTCAATGGGCAAAGAACACATTAAGATTATCAGACATTGTTAAAGTTTACTATATTACACACAAATCCAACATGGCGTCCAAAATGGCCGCCAAGATGGCCACCAAAACCTATTAATGATAATAACTATGTAACCTCCGCTCAGATTAGATGATTTTGTTGTCTATACCGAGCTTTCGAGGGGTAAAGAACACATTTCGATTGTAAGACATAGTTTTAGTTTATTATGTTACACAGAAATCTCACGTGGCGTCCAATGACATAATACAAAGGACGGCAAGTCCATTACTTTTGACGTGATGCTTGTTATGTGAAACGCCATAGTTTGGACTTGCCGCAATTTCTGGATTTTGACAAGAGGATCGATATTTTTCAGCTTCAGGCAACACTGAATTGGCAGGGAATGGTGCGCATCTTGCATCAGCAAAGCTAGGACCCTGAGCTGTTGTCAGTCAAATTCTTGTCTATGATTAATATGTTCAATGGGGAAAAAGCGTGCATTCTGTCAACATTAGTCTTAGTTTGCAACCTTGCCACAACCTTCACACCATTGTTACGTTTGACTATCCCTTGTATTGGAAAGCTGCCGAAATCATCATTTATGCGCCACAAGTAGTTGAAAATGCTGTTTAGAATTTGGGATGTTTCATAAACGTAGGAACTTGCGGGGGGGGGGGGGGAAGAAACCGCTCTCAAAAACATACTTGAGGCTGTCTATTGAGAAATGCAATTGTGCACATTGTGATACGAAAAGCTGTCTAGAGGCCTTCACGGGACCATCTTCTTGTTGAAAAGTGCATACACAGTCAGCTTTCGGCCGAAATGACCAAGAAAGATCTAGACATTCAGATGCTGCTGGATCATGCTAAGGATTTGTACTCTTCCCTTTTGAGGAGCAAAACGAAGCTAGCAGATGTTATGTTATGCGATTTTGATCAAACTCGAGAGGGCTACAGAGAAGTAGAAACATGAAATTGACCAAGTTCTCAAAGTCAAGCATAGTATGGCTGAATTATTAGCTTATGATTAACAATTCAAGGTTGTTGATTAAAGCATATCGTACTGGGTGTTGGTTGATGCATTAGGCAGTGCCTAATTTGCTATCCGTCTCTGCTGCTGCTGGATACATTTCCTGCAATCTGCGTATTACTACATATATCTGCAGCAAATAATCAACCTAGAGGAAACGCACCCGGACGTTTTACGAAAGTTCGGTATTGGTTTTCACGTTTATTGGAGGAGCCATCAGTGCTGGGCTGGGCTAGGACTTGATCTTGTTATTGAGCAAACATTGATGATGTTGTTATAGAGCACATGCGGTCTTACTCGCGGCAGTGCGACTGGGGAAATGCAAACCCCTTGGGCCCTATCTGCAACATCCGAGCACAACAGTGCGATGCAGGATTTCACAGACCTGACCTATACTATAAGTCCACAACACAAAGACTCAACTGAAGCGTGCATCAAATGGGATTCTTCTGATCTAGATAAAATTCAGACACAGATTACAACCTGATCACCAAACACAGCTGACCCTTCTCTCAGAAACATGGTCGATGGGATAGTGGCTGGGTTACATGTGAATCTTCATGCAATTGAGGCGGTTGGGAAAACGATCATAAGAGATATCATAGGAAAGTCGGTCTTTGCTTATAAATTCACGAGAAAATACAGAGCCAAATATCTTTGGAATAGCTTGGCTGTTAAGATCGCTTCTGACAGTGCTTTTGATCCTGCTCTTCTGTTCCAGCGTTTTCTGGTGGTGTCAAAATATGGAGATCCTTCCCTTGCAGTCGTATTGTCTGAGCTGAGCTCCCATCCTGCTGCCTTCTTTGAAGCCAAGAACATACTTTGTACAGCAGATAAGCCTCAGATAGCTCAGGCAATTTGAGAGTATGCTGTAGACACATCATGTGAGGCTATGATGAACTGTATTCATGAAACAGATGCATGGTGGTGACACCTTGCTGCATCGTTAACCATAGAGAAGGGCGATGCATATAACGCAATAGCCGCGTCTTACGCAGATTCAGTGAAAGGCATTACTGACAAGCGACAGTGGGGTTCGATGGCTACGAAGACGGTGAATATAACAAAGACAAAACGCACCGGAAATGTGAATCATATTGCGCGTTTCAGCAAAGAAACAGAATGCTCATGTAAAAAAGGAAGACTTTTTGTCTCGTGACAGAAACAAGGCCGGCATGATTGCTCCGATCAGCACAACTGTGACTAAAATGGGATACTATGTTGTTCTGTCTTCAGGGGATGCAGACGTTCAAATTGTTAAATACAGTATAACGATCCCGTCGTAGCACCACAGCGTTGGTGGGCGAGGATACAGCTTTGCTTGAATCTTGATTCTGCATAACTCCGAACAGGACAATAAGACCATTTACTTCCGCTTTTATGTAAATAAATAGTCAAAGGAACGCAAAGTGTATAATATGAACCTTTTGAAAGAACTCGTGCTCATTCAGGCTGTAATTAATCTTCAATGATTTCCAGCAACGGTAAAAAATCAAGTCTACAGAAGTAAGTAAAACCTGATCCTATCATGAAGCCATGTGCTGATTCATTCTATCTTCCATATGCCGTAAATTGGATTTTATGATTATTCAACTCCTTAGTGATAATCTCAATTCGATTAAAGTGTCCCTTATCCCCTAAACTATGGCATTTTACATAACAACCATAACGTTTGAGTAACAAGTTATGGACTTGTGGTCCTTCGTATTATGTTGATGGCCATTTTGGACGCCGTGTTGGATTTCTGTGTAACATAATTAGCTTGCATTTTGTCTGATGATATAAATGTGATATTAATCATAAATATGTTCTGGCGGCCATCTTGGTAGCCATTTTGGACGCTGTGTTGGATTTGTGTGTAATATAATAAACTTAAACAATGTCTGATGATCTTAATGTGTTTTTGCCCCCTGAAACCTATGTATACACACCAAAATTGTCAAATTTGAGTGGATAGTAACATAGTTATGATCATTTTATAGGTTTGACGACCATCTTTGTGGCCATCTTGGCGGCCATTTAGGACGCCATGTTAAATTTCTGTGTAACATAATTAACTTACACTTTGTCTGATTATATTTTTGTGTTCTTAGCCCCCATAAATCTAGGTATAGACACGAAATTCATCAAATTTAAGTTGATAGTTACATAGTTATGATCATAAAGAGGTTTTAGCGGCAATCATGGCGGCCATTTACGACGCCATGTTGAATTTGTGTGTAGTACTTAATTAAACTTAAACAATTTCTGAAGAACATAATGTGTTCTTTGCCCCTTGAAACATAGGTATAGACACCAAATTCATCAAATTTGATTGGATAGCTACATAGTTATGATCATTAATAGGTCTAGGCGGCCATCCTGGCGGCCATTTTGATAAAAACAACTTTCCGGAGGTCCGATTGTGGTAAACTTTTTATATGTTTTTAAGCACCTTCTACCCTATCAGGATCAGTTAAAATACGTTTTGTAGCATTTTTTTTTTGGGGGGGGGGTCAAAGTGTATATTGGCCCTACTTCAGTTCAATTTCCCCCAGACAATTTATGAAAATAAAGCTGATTGAGGCCCCATCTTCAAAGGAAAAAAACACTAAAAGCTGCCAGTACCAGACTGTTATCAACCATTTTCATATGCCACTGGCATGCATCTTCCAAGATATATAGGTGTAGTTTTGCCCCCCTTACTGGTACACCCCACCTCAATTTTGGGTACTTGGCTGAAGGACTAAGTGGAGGAGCATCCTCCGGCGGCAAGTAACAAATCCGACATGAGAAGCCAGATACTCGGCAATATGCACTCAAAGACCTGGTCTGTCCGAGTTATTGCCGAATGACGGTAACCCATTTGTGCCTTATGCCATTTCGAAAACCCATCCAGAGTTGCTGCCTATAGTGAATGAAGTAAATAGTGCGATAGGGCGTATGCTAGCAAGAGTGCACGCGGAACACAAGTGCTCAAGATTGTTTGACAATATGGTTGATCATTTATTTTTCTTCTTCCCGGGCGAGGCATGGTATGGTATTACGCAAGGGGGGGTTAGAGGGTTAGGGTTAGGGTTTGGGTTAGTGTTAGGGGTCGGGTTAGGGTTTGGTTTAGCCTAAACCCAACCCTAACCCTAACCCGACCCCTAACCCTTACCCTAACCTTTTTTTGGGGTTATCACCCCTGACCATGCCTCGCCCGTTGTAGTTTTCCGCCTCCCTATAATAAACCCCACATTGCACGCGTGATTGTACGCGTCACTCAAAGTTGCGGGGTAGACTTCTACTTACAACGGTGCAGTCTACCGCTTGAACAACAAGCAGATGTGTTAGTGTGTCAAGCGTTCCTCAACGCAAGCGCGTCAAATTTTGCAATACTGAAACGTTATATCGTGGGTTGAAGGGATACGTTTAACATATAGCAGTTTTTCCCGGGCACTATGATCCAAAATACTTAACATAATATATTGTAGAATTTCGTACCTTAAACACCTGTATTTAATTTATTCCATGCCTATACATAATAATTCAAACTCGACTGTATATAAGTTTTCTCTTTTTATATTGTCAATGATAACTGTGTTTAACACTTACGACGTGTAGGATATTGTACTATATATTAATATATACATATTATGCTTATGCTTTTTGTAAATTATTGTACATTTTGTTTGATAATTTGTTCAACTCTTCAATTATTTGGAGGAAATAAGTTGTATACTTTTGTATGTGAATTTTAATGCGTTTTAAAACCGTATTTTGCGATATAAATTTATGAAATTTAACAAGTAAATCAACATCTTCGTGAAGTGTAAAGCTTTAAACCTTGATATGATATTCACACCAATGTTAAAAGCTTTAGATTTCAGGAATGTATGATATTTGATGAAGTAGGAAAGCAACCTTTGAAAATCAAAAACCTTTATTCAGAAATGTTTCATTAAGTATAACTTACATATGCACCATATTAATGAAATCATGTTTAATAGTCTATAAAGTTTATAAGTAAATTCCTAATGAAATGCATATCATCTGCTACACAGTTTTACTTTCACCATCATCACATACAAACCACAACAATCATTTACAACTCTGACTACAACTCTGACATCCGGCCAGGAAGCGCAATCTTTCTCACATTCTTCCTAGCAAAATATTTCACAACCTGCATGATTTCGATGTCAATTTCCCGGCGGTGAATGGAAAGTAAGCACAAAGAAGAAAGATGTAGTCAATGAAAAACGTTCGTGGAGTTTATAGCAAAGTTCTTGTTTAATTGTGAAAAATCGACCAAAATTGCCTCCGTCATAACTGACATTTGGACGTCGACAATTACACACTTCGATTGAGGGGTCATATTTGTGATTCTTTTAGCTGTTTTGGATATACTTGGTGGATTTTCATCAAATAAACGGTGTTTCATCATAGATGGTTGCTGCCTGCTGGCAACCACAATGACATATGTGTGCATTGTTTGATCTTTCATGCTGTTGCATAGTGTTTTTCAATACACTTGTAAAATCATCGTTGGATACCTTTCTTGTATTATATACAAAAGGACCAATTTTGTTTATAGAGCCTGTGGTATTTTCAGAACGTTTGTTATGAGTATTGATGGAGAGAAGCATCGCATCACAGCATCAGCAACCCTTTAAGAGGCCCTTTATTCAGATGGTATGCTTAAACGTATAACATTTGTAACCTGAAATAAAAGCAACACAAATATTATGTCATAATTTGGAATCAATGAGTTGCCAATACTTCAATTTCCATTTTATTCAGGTCAAATTAAATAGACTTTACCACCTAACTGACCATCCCATTCCTTATTTACGCTCTTTAAACATTGAAATGCGTTCAGCATTAGAATTGATTGAATATGTGGCGACATATTTCAGACCATTCAACCAAGCAACATGCCTATGGGCACATGTTATGAATATTGAGGCAAGGTTTGTCATTCACATGTCTTCTTATCTCTTTAAAGAGGGACTGCACGATTTGTATATGTGTTAAATTGTAATTTATTGATAAAATATGTTACAATAACACAAAATAGACAAGAGCAATTATACATTGAAGACGAATTTCATAAAATGCAGCAAAGACAAATTAGCAACCCGAACCGATTGTGACAAAGATATTTCGTAGATATTTTCCTACAATAACCGAAGCATTCGTCTTTTTATTATGATCGGAGTAAGTGTGCGTGTGTCGTATGAATAGATATCGTTGCAGAAAATTAAAATGATCCGTAAAACTAAATTTAGATTCACATTGTACATGCATGATTTACATGCTGCCGAATTCGACTGTACAGACATTTTCATTTTCAGAATTAAATATCTGGCCTATTTCGCATTTTACGACACATGCTCTTCTTTACTTTTGTTTTAATTTATATTGAAATACATGTATAATAATTTTTTTTTACACATTATATAAAAATTCATTAATATGTGACAAATCGTGCAGGCCCGCTTTATTTTCAAATGAAACTTGCAAATGTGATTGATTACATGTTTAATGATAATTAGGCATTCAAATAATACAAATACAAATATTTTCATAAGCATGGATGTTTATTCCAACTGTTTATTCTAAAATATGTTTTAATTTAAAAGTAAGCATCTTAAAATACTGAATGTTTTGTAATTGGTAATATATTGGGTAGCCGCATATGCGCATATATCACAAAAACTAGCTTTACTTTCTGTCTAAAGAAGTACAGAAGTCTAGAGACATCTCATCCATAAAATTATTTGTGGACCTTTATTATGAATATAATTACTGTTTGTTTAAACACTGTTTACTAACACATGAACTGATATTGAACTTAGTTCATTTATGTATGTTCATTTTGAAGACAGGTATTAATGTATGTTCATTTTGAAGACAGGCCTTTACATTTGGGTCAAAACTGACAAGAAAAGTCCTGGCAATCAAAATTATTTGAAAACTAAACATCACAATGGAAAATGCCATATTACAATGTATACAACACTCCTATTGCTGCTGAAAGAGAGTTTATTTATTTGTTTTTTCATGGAAAACAAGTGCTGCTGGTGGTGTTGTTGGTGATGGTGGAGGTGGTGGTGGTGGTGGTGGTGGTGGTGGTGGTGGTGGTGGTGGTGGTGGTGGTGGTGGTTGTGGTGGTGGTGGTGGTGGTGGTGGTGGTGGTGGTGGTGGTGGTGGTGGTGGTGGTGGTGGTGGTTGGTGGTGGTGGTGGTGGTGGTGGTGGTGGTGGTGGTGGTGGTGGTGGTGGCGGTGGCGGTGGCGGTGGCGGTGGCGGTGGCGGCGGCGGCGGCGGTGGTGGTAAGGCTGTTGTTGATGATGAGGATAAGGATTGTGATGAGGATTCATATTATTCTGATGATGATAATGGTTATCATAAGTGGATAATTTATGATGTTTAATATTAGTGCTCAAACGGGTACCCGAAAAAACCCGAACCCGCGGGTAAAAAATCCGGATCCGGGTCAATGTTTCTGCGAACGATACCGGTTCGGGTCGCAAGCTACGAAGAACAAAATTACATGTTAAACGTGTAGTCAGATCATCTCTTTTAAACAAGTGAATTAAAATAACATCCTTTATATTAAGCAGTGTTGTTATTACAAATCGTCATAAATGAATAGAAGTGACGCACTCAAATAACAAAACATGTATTATAAAATATATCAAATTCAAAGAAGAAAAGGCAGTTAGAGCTTACAGTGAAATTTATTTTGGCTTTTCTCCTCAAAATAAGACAAGCTTAATTTTTGCTTCACATGTTGCTTTTCCTATACATGCACTTTTGATCGCCAATCCAAGTTATTCCAATATTTGTTGATTAAGTTCAACAACGTTGTGTAAACCTAATTAATTGTTATACAGAGGAGGTAATCACGAGACAAACAAGATGGTGACGTCCCTGCCAAGGCAGGTATTTTTGGTCGTTTTATACCCTTCATTACTTGTATTATTTTGTTTTATTCCGCTCTCTTTCCGACCATATAAGGAAGAAAGTTACTGGCCTTTATTTCATAGTTATATTCGCTCTGTATTTCGTCTTTACTTGGTGCGAAATGTCTAAGCGGGATGACCTAATTAGGGCTCCACTAAGAAAATTTGCGGTGAGTAAATAGAGATTTAAAGCGAATTTAAATACGAAATAAACGCTAATCACCTTTTTACTGATATGGCTGGAAAGTGAGCGTCATTTAAAAAATAAACAGAAGTAATAAAGGATATAAAACGGCGAAAGATAACTGTCTCAGTGGGTGGACTTCATTTACCCAACTCGGCTTACGCCGTTTTAGCTGCCGGCGTGGGCCGGTCACGTGATACGGCGTAAGCCGGTTACAAGCAAAAAAAGTGGAACCGGCTTATTTCAAAATGGCAGCATTTGTGGTTGGTTCATATGCTTTGGTTAAACAAATCCTCTCTTGCGACGATGACGATGATGATCTGGCTGTGTTATTAGGAATTGCGGGAATGTAAGTCTCTTAGAGTCTTATATGCCAATATTTCAATATTAATAAAGTCCATAATGCCAGTTATACACTCACTGTGTCTGATAGTTACATTACAGGCATATGATAATATTTATGCAACATTAAAAAAACTGAAGATGACATTATAATTATACTAAAATATAGCACGAACTGATGTAGAAAATCGAAATAAGGACCAACTCAGATGTAGTGCCTCCAACGATATGTTCTATGATTATATGTTGATATCTACGTAACATACATATGGGTTATCATTTCGTTTTAGTGAAAGAGAAGACAGGACAAAGTCGCTACAGTACTACGAGGTCACAATCCAGCAGTATCTACCAGACACCTTCAAGCAATTTTTTAAAGTGACTCCTGCATTAATTGAACATTTGTGTCAAAAACTGTCAGATTGTCCAGAATTGTCTGAAAGAGTTGTTCCAGGTGGGAGAAAGCCTATTCCACTTGAGAAGAAAGTTTTAATGACTATTAGGTACCTGGTATCACAAGAAACTGTCAGAGAGCTCAGCGATTACTTTGGTGTAACAGAACATTGTTTTTTTCGATGCAAAAGACAGGTCATTACTGCTGTAAACGATCAACTTTTTACTAAGCTTGTCACCTGGCCTAAAGCAAACTGTTATCAAGATGTTGCCCAAAGATTTGATGATTTGGGCGCTTATAGTTTTCCAAATGTTCTTGGGTGTATAGACGGCTGTCACATACCAATCACAGCCCCTCATGAAAGCCCGAATTGTTATTTTAACCGGAAACAGTTTCATTCAGCAAGGTGTTTGTGTGCATGATTTAACATTTACAGACATTAATGTGGGCTGGCCCGGCAAAGTACATGACGCTAAAGTGCTACGGAATTCAAGTCTTTGGGAATCTGGCTTTCAAAAGAGTGATAATGGTAGATATCATTTATTAGGGGATGGTGCATATCCACTAAAGCAGTGGTTATTAACGCCTTACAGAGATAATGGACATTTATCACAACAGCAGGTTCGCTACATTTCCTTGTCATCAAAGTGCCAGGTCATTGAGAGAGCGTTTGAATTGCTGAAAGGGCGTTTTAGGAGATTGAAATATGTAAATATGAAATATATTGAAGAAATATGTAAGACAATTGTTGCTGCCTGTGTATTACATAACATTTGTATAATGGAACATGATGGTTTTGAAGACATCTTAAACAATGAGGATAATAATCAAGTCCAATGTAATGATCCTCAATTTTTTATGCAAAATGATGCGGAAGGTCAGCTTAAAAGAATTAATATAACAAACAGGCTACTTGTGTAAGAAAGTGATTATTCGAAACTAAAAGTACTTTTAAATATTCATGACTCAAACATTTACAATGGCGTTGTTTACATTTCTATTGATTGTCCATACATGAAACGAATAGTCAGATTAAAAAAGAAACATATAACATGTATATTTGGTTTTACTTGTTTATTTCCGAAATATTGAACATATTACGAGTATAATGCGTATATCATTATGTCATGCCTGTGACAGCAGGTTTGAAACACCTGTCTGACAAAACTTATCAATTTGTTCCTCATATATCACAGTAAAATAAAAATCATATATCAATATGTTCTTCATATATCACAGTAAAATAAAAATAAAAATATCACATGTATCAATATGTACCTCATATATTACAGTAAAATAACCAAGAGAGCCAAGATGGCCCTAGTTCACTCACCTGAGAGGAGTTGGCTCATTCAATCTTTACCTAATGTCAATCTTGACCTAGATATTGTCCAGACAAACACCATGGTCAAGTTTCATCATTATTGAATCAAAACTCTGGCTTATGGGGTGTTTTTGTGAGATTTGACCTGGTGACCTATATTTTGAGTTGACCCCCCTCCCTTACCAAACATTAAACTTCGCTTAGAAAAAAAAATTACCATGATTCATAAAATCTGAAACAAAATTGTGACCTCTAGAGTGTTTACAATGATTTTGTATAGTATAATGAAAATTTGGACACAATCTAAGGGCAATAATAATGGCATTACTTATGTGATTTTGCTCATTATCAAACTTGACCTATATCTTTCAGCCACTTTCATAAAGAATGCTTAAGAAGTGTGAATGTTAGAGTGTTTACAAACCAAATGTTGACGGACGGACTGCAGACAAAGACCAATCCTAAAACCTCACCTGAGCAATCAGGTGAGCTAAAAAGTGTGTTACACCGCTCTCAGCAATTTTCTAACTTGTCAGAGAAATCAATAAAACCAATGTACTGACCAAGTTTCATGAAGATCGGCAAAGAAATGTGCCCTCTAGAGTGTTTACGAATAAATGTTAACGGACGGACAAGGCCCGGTCACAAAAGCTCACCTGAGCAATCAGGTGAGCTAAAAAGAACTAGAGCTTTGTCACAGACGTGACGAATACCCCCACATGTGGCAATGACACAGAATATTTTGCATGTGTCTTCACAAAATCATAGCAGACACCATGCTCAATATTTAAAACGCACTAAGTGACCCCGTGACCTAGTTTTTGACCTGGCATGGCCCATGTTCGAACTTGACCTACACATCATCTTGATACAACTTCTGACCAATTGTGTTGAAGATCGGATGAAAACTACTTGAATTAGACAGCGAACACCATGCTTAATGTGTAAAACATTCTACCGCTAAGTGACCCATGGCTCATGTTCGAACTTGGCGTAGAGATCATCTATATAAAACTTCTGACCAAGTTTGGTGAAGATCGGAAGTAAACTACTTCAATTAGAGAGCGGACATCATGCTCGATGTTTAAAACACACTAAGTGACCCCGTGACCTAGTTTTTGACCCAGCAAGACCAATGTTCGATCTTGGCCTCAAGATCATCTAGATAAAACTTCTGACCAAACTTGGGGAAGATCGGATATAAACTACTTAAATTAGAGAGCGGACAACCAATACCGACCGACCGACAGACAAGCTCACTCCTATATACCCCCCTAAACTTCGTTTGTGGAAGTATAAAAACAGTAATTGAAACATGTGGGCACAAAATACAACTGCGTATGGCACTTTGCATTAATACAGCCCAAACCTCTAAACTGTAACAGAAACAACTTTTAAACTGGAGTCCTCCTTATCAGAATTTCTGGTTCCATGAAATCATTTCCTACTAACTGAACAGTCTCTAATGCTAAATTACAATGGCAGGTTATTTAAACTGTGGATGAATATACGTTCAACTGCCGCTGCACATATCCCTGATACAATCACAAAGGTAAGAACATCAAACATTTGAAGACAATGTTAAGTTATAATAAAAATATTAAAAGATAAAGAAAAAACCCTGTCATAACACATGACTAAGTAATCATATCATATGACTAAGATGTCATCTTAGTCATATGATATGACAACTTATATATGTGATATGACTACTTAGACGTGCTATGACATCTTAGTCATGTGAAATGACATCTTAGTCATATGATATGATAACCATTACATGTAATATGACAACTAAGTCATGTGTTATGACGTGACATGTGATATGACATCTTAGTCATATGATTAGCCGAATTCGCCGCTCTCGATTGACCGGCGAGCAGGAAAGTAAAATGGCCGACAATGGCGCAAATGTAAGTTAAGAAGAGTTTTTGTGGATTAAAATATGATAACTTAGATATGTGATATGACAACTTAGTCATGTGTTATGACAACTTACACATGTGATATGACATCTTAGACATATGATATGTTAACTTAGACATGTGATATGACAACTAAGTCATGTGTTATGACATCCTAGACATGTGATATGACATCTTAGCCATATGATAACTTAGACATGTGATATGACAACTTAGTCATGTGTTATGACAACTTACAGATGTGATTTGACATCTTAGACATATGATATGCTAACTTAGACATGTGATATGACAACTAAGTCATGTGTTATGACATCCTAGACATGTGATATGACATCTTAGCCATATGATAACTTAGACATGTTATATGACAACTTAGTCATGTGTTATGACAACTTACACATGTGATATGAGATCTTAAGTCATATGATATGTTTACTTAGAAATGTGATATGACAACTAAGTCATGTGTTATGACATCTTAGACAGAAGATTTGACATCGTAGTCATATGATATGACAACTTAGACATGTGACCTGACATCTTAGTCATGTGTTATGAAATATTAGTCATATGATATGATAACTTAGTCATGTGATATGACATCTTAGATATGTGATATAACATATTAGACATGTATTATGACATGACTAAGATGTCATAACACATGGCTAAAATGTCATAACACATGTCTAAGATGTCATTTCACATGGCTAATATGTCATATCACAAGTCAAATATCTTTCTTCAATTAGGTATGTGATAACATCAACTGTTGAACAATATGTTAAACATAACATGAGAACATTTAAAGTCCTATGGCATTAGGCTGAATAAACTTAAAACAAGAAGTGATTGCGCCACCACAAATTATTATTTTTTAGGGTGTCTTTTAAAACGCCGATTAGTGAGTTCACAGCTTCAATATTCTGTTTGCGCAGACATCACAAATGCACGGGTCGTCCCCTGTTATAATATCTTCAAGATCACAATGAGCACAGTCTGCGTGAAATACTAGCCTGCACTCTGAACATCTAATGTAGATTCTGAAATAAAACACAAACATGATAGAGAGCAGGATTTTTAACAAGAGCCGTCCGCGGTTAGTGCACTCCAATTTACTCAGTGCTTGATAGTGTACTGGAAACCATTAATAACTAAGTTGCCTTCCTATTAGCTAAAGAAACTTCAGCGTACAGTTTATATAGTATTGACAGACCTGTACGCTGAAGCCAACCCCGTATCGAAAGTCAACCAGAGTCGTAACATATTTATGTCACGCTATAAATCAAAAAAAGTTCATTTTATTGGATACATTTCTACATATATTGGTAAATGAATATAAAGTACTGCATCGGGGAATATTTTAAGGTTCAAATGTTTCAAATGCATCTTACAATAGATTAAAATAACTCTCACATCAGTCTGAAATTTACAAATTTGACGCCATTGTCGCTTTTTCACGTGATGAGTTTTCATTTGGATACTTTCGGATCGACCTTGACATTTTTTGCTGAAATTGTAAACATTACTTTCGTTTTCTGAAATCTATTATTTGTGATTAACAACTTACGTCTGGTGGATTATAAGACTGATTTCAGTGTGAATCAAGGTAGTTTTAAATAATATTTACTTTGAGTTTGTATTTACACTACAATTTGTTTACAAAACAAGCCAGAATAAGTTAAAATACCGGGAAAAGTCATTCTGAATTTGAAAACACTTGAGCACACGGTATGTTACTAAAAATAGAAATAACGTCATATGACAGTGAAATCTCGGGAGATTCGCATTTCAAGAAGGTCTGTCACATCGCTGTTTTTCTCGGTATCTAGATATCTTCAAAGATAGGCTGGTGACAGTTACAATGTAGCCACCCTACTATGTTTTTAATCTTGCACACTTTTATCTTTGAACTTTTATCTGTTAATCTGCACTAATATTTTATTCTTAACACAGTTTTCTTGACAGCGCCTTCCAATCATAGTCAGGATTGATTGTTCGGGAGTAACAAGTAGAAGTAGAAACATGTAAGAGCAGAATAGATACATTTTAAATGTTTAAGATAGTATTTTGTGAAAGAATATATCAGTTAAATGTGAAAAATGTCAATCTTTCCGATCAAGTGGTTGATTTGGGCCAATAACTGCATTTAAAAGCTGTTTTTGACCGGTCTTTGTTAACTGTCAACTTTTCAGGAATTTCTGGTTGACGTTCCTAATGGGGTTGGTTCATAACTATAAAGTCGCGCCATTCAAAAATCATAAAAAGCGACATTTAAAGTTATGGTAGCCAGAACTACCTTCCTATGTGAGTATATGCTTTTGGAAATGGAGCATTTATTTGGCAAAATTAAATTTAGGGTTATCTGCCCTTATGAAATTGGTTCACTAAAACTATTTATCATGCATACTAAATAAGTATTTATTAATAACATGCAATGGGAAGACTTTTAGTACCTATATTGACCATCCACAAAGATCCTTGTGCGGTTGGAACTCTCTTGTGCAGTTAGACTTTCAATGCTATGTTGTGGTGCTTTTGTATGGCAAAGAAATCAGGTCCACCTTCCAAAATCACTAGAACTGAAATTTGTATAATCTATTATTATTAATAAACTTTGATATTTATATTATTTTGGACCTCCAAGGATATATTATAATACCAATTTGTTATGATCTTATCGTATAAAACTAAAACATAATAACCCTTTGCATGCTGGGAAATTTGTCGTCTGCTAAAATGTCGTCTGCTGAATTTCTAAAATTAGCATTTTCTTCGATTTTTTTCACAGAATACTATCAGAATAGCAAACAGTTTGGATACAGATGAGACGCCACGTTCTGTGGCGTCTCATCTGGATCCAAACTGTTTGCAAAGGCCTTCAAAATTCGGTTCCCGCACTGAAAGAGTTAAGTAAATTGTTATACCTGGATATAAACATATTAGAATCGATTGGTAGCTGAGACGAACAATGATGGGACGAACTAAAATGAGGACAAATTAAAACGGGCAAAAGCCCGCGAAGCGGGCGTTGACCGTTAATTTGTATCACTTTTCTGAAATACAAAGAGACATTACCTTATAGGGATACAAGTCAAATAATTTCTGCCGTCACCTATTTTCGCGATGGAAAATCATAGAGCGCTGGAGCACATAGACACTTCGACAAACGCTATATGACACGTAGATGCATTCCTCATGAAATAATACGGCATGGCAGTAATTATTTAGTAGCGAATCGTACTCTATGTTATTGTATTATGATTTTCTACGATCAAAATACGTCTGTTTGCCTCCCTGTGTGACACATCCTGTTTCCCATAATGCATTGCAAATTGAAAATTGCTCTATATTCTGTTAACAAAATCATAAAAAAGATAACCCGTCTAAATTATTTGCGTACTTCCGGTTTACAATACCGAATAAGATTAGTTTCGAATTAACTTCTTCAATGAACCCAATATTCTATAGTTAATATTATCCCTTTACAGTACATAAATAAACAATTGTTTAAAAGTTTAATTTGTTCACAACATCAACGGCCGCGTTTCTTTCGTCGACAACTATACATGTCTGTGTGACGTCACTGCTTTCGTCAATACGTCATTAAGAAGTAAACATTGAAACTGACATACTCTGGTGGATGTTTACATTGTTGAAATTTAATAAATTAATGGAATGCACTCGATTGGTAAGTCATTATTTAATTAAAATATTGCGTTTGGTTACATAAAACATCAATCTATATAATATTACTATAGATTAACTTTGATAACATGGGAACTGTTTTCGGCACTTACAAAATTTCGCCGATTTTAAATTTAAGGTCATTATTATTCAGTCAAACTAATGGAACATAAAAGTTATCATTTTATTAAGTTTTGGAGTTATTTCTTGAGTATATTCTACGTGATTATTCTAAAGACCCTTTCTTTTGTGATGTATTAAGTTACGTTGTGATTGTAAACAATATTGCATCTCCGACTTATACTCGATTATTTTCGTACCAAACTGTTTCAAACTGTAAAAAATCGAACAGTGCTTACAAACACATTGGAAATAGACTAATTCATATGTACATTTTATGGATTCTTTTTGATTTTCTTTTAGAAGCTGCTCTGTCAAATGCTGGACTTCACACATTCCATGCAGCATTCTGCTGAGCAAAACTGACTGCGTGCTTTGTACTCAACAACGAAGCAATTCTGGACCTATAAAGCTTGACCGGGACTGAAACATTAGCAATTGTGACTCTGTACTGTTCAACGTTAGTGGACTGTAAAGAAACTGCAATTATTGTGAAGAGACTCTGTATGTCTGTAAGCAAAAAGAATATACAGCATAACAAATATCAGGTGTGAAAACAATGTGAAAGAATAGTGAAATTAACAATTTGCAATCAGGCATGTCAAATGAATTGTTGATATTACAAATAATAGTTCCCAGGCAGCTCTAGACGTTTTTTTCTGTATTTCTATTACTAGTTTTAATTCATAAAATGTATGCCACAATTAAAAAGCACACTCTGTTTAGAGACCATTGTGTTGTCTCATTGTGTGATGATGACTTTGAGTAATACATTGTACATTAAACAATATCTACTAAGTTGTTTTTAAGTATCAGATTTCTTGTTTATTATATAAATGAATGTTAATTTTTGCTTAAATATAAATGTGCATAATGCAGTGCCAGTAGCACACTTTGCAATATTTTTATTACAAAAGAGTATGTAGTAAATGTATACATGTGTACCTATAATTAATAATCCTTGCCTAAAAGTTCATTTGACACACCTGAGACCATGTGTATTACCATTATTATTTTCCACATTATGCTGACACTTTGAAAAAATTGTAAATAAGCGAAAAGCAGAAGTTTAGTCTTGTCAACTGTCTCTGATTAATTTTTTGAAGACCATATAAGAAGCGAAAGTGTAGGATACGGTATTCATTTTATTTGATGACTGCTTGTTATAATTTCTTCATAGAAGGCGTACTGGATGAGTGGAGTATTTTTTTTTTGGTTCTACATCTTTGATGAAGTCAACTCATTGACATTTAGTGCCATGACTGAGCGTGTTTTTTAACTAACAAACGGGTTGTAGGAACTTACCAAATATATGCAAACTCATAATAGTGTGTCTAATACTACATGTGTTGAGTGCACAGAAACAAGGGCGAGAAGATAAGGGTATAAATGAACATACTGAATGTGTTATTTTGTTTATGAGCTTGAACATACAAAAACTTGACTTTAATCAATTGGGATGTACATGCAGTTTAATAATCGGGTTGTTATTTTATAATCATATGTGGAAACTGCCTCATTCACATGCAATACGCAGCTGCTGTCTATATGTTTAATGCCACATTCCATAATGACTGAATATCTTTACTTTCAAAACATGACAATGAATTAAATGAAATGAAAATAAACGAAATAATGTAATTAAATTCAGGTGAAAAATATTTGATTATATTTTATTTAAATATGGTTTGGTAAATTATTTACTGGTAAAACAATTCTTGTTGATAACAGTAAATTCGTGATAATAAGTATGTTGTTGTTTATTTTTTGTCTCACACATAAAGAGACAGGTACACTCATATATTTAGCGTTAAGCTTATGATGTGGGTCTTCATCATAAACCGAAATTTTTGCTACTAGTATTTTCTCCTTAGCACCAACCTAGTAATGTTCGATCAATCTCTGTATGCCATAAGCGACAGTTTTTACCAACTGTTAATTCCTGAGGATTCAGAAAAATACAATAAGTTTACCACATTTCATGACATAAGCTCTAACAGTGCGGAAGATATGCAAAGAGTATTGTGTCCAAAGCCAAAGGTGATATTTCTGGTCTGTGTAATTTTGCGCAGTGAATGAGGTCTATGCACTTCTTTCAAGATAGACGCAAACACTCCCGCAAGCATTGTTGCATTTATATGTTTATTAACATTAATAAGTACAAAAAGTTTTTCATTTACATATGCAGGGGATACATTTATGATGTCGATGATTTAGACATGGGACCAAAATAATGAAGTACGACACCATTCTTTTGTATGCTTAAATTAAATAAAATCGTTTTAGAAATAATCTCGCCCTAAAACATAAATGGCATCCCTGCATATGGAAAACATCAATAAAACACAGTTTCGTAAGATTTTTTTTTTATAATTCTAACATTGTTTTGAAAAATGTAAACAAAAAATGAAATACATGTTTAAGAGTTTGAAAACAGTACAAGGGGTTACTATACAAAAAGCACAGCTTCATAAACTTGTTTAAGATTTGAACAAATTATATTTTATTGCTTTGAAAAATTACATATTGTTTTGTAAAGAAATTGAATGTTTTGTTGCATGATAATGTGCAGACATATATTACCCGTGTTATCTTTAACAAACATCAAATAAGCTTTTGCCCGTAAATTAGGTAGCACCTATTATCATATTATTTCTTTTCTATACTACATAAAAGCATTAAAAAACAATGAAAAATAGTGATACAATGCAGATGCTGTTAAAGCCTCGTTATATGCTTCTGATAAGTGTCATCTTACCCTGGAAAGTAGATAAATTGATGCATTTTAATCCACAAAAACTCTTCTTAACTTACATTTGCGCCATTGTCGGCCATTTTACTTTCCCGCTCGCCGGTCAATCGAGAGCGGCGAATTCGGCTTACACCGGCTTGATTATTCGGCGCAAAATCGGATCGAAACAAGTGGTACGCCGGTTCTAGAAGTTAGCCGGCCAGCGCCGGCGTACGCCGATTTGATGAATGAAGTCCACCCAGTATGGGTGTCGCCATCTTGACTATCACGTGATTACTCCCTCTGTATAGGCAGTTCAGTATTTCATTCATAATTAATTAAAACAAAACAATAAAACGTATCATATTCTAAACAATATACTTGACAAACAGTTGAATCTTTAAGAACGCCTAAACATGCTATGACAATTAATATAGATTTATTTTAATTTACTTATGTATTATCTGACCCGACCCGAATTTTCTCGGGTATTTAGATTTTGACCCGCCGACCCGACCCGAAGAATATTTTTGACCCGTGTGAGCTCTTATGTTTATGATCGTGGTGAGGATGATGTTGGTGACGCTGACGATGCTGACGATGGTGATGGTGGAGATGGTAAAGATGGTGACAATGGTGATGTGGAAATCTAATTAATTGGAACAATAAAATGTATGGAATATTAAAACACTTTTATTATTTTTGTTTAAGCAAGATTTTGAAACGCAATTATACATTTTTTTAAGCAAATGGATTGTGTTGGTATTTATTTTCAAGCGTAGTAATGTTGGTGAAATAAAATACTGGATGTATGTTAAGTCATCACGATAGCCTCATTCTTAATGTAAACAAATGATAGATATCTGGAGACACTCGATATGAGGGAATCGTACGATACGATGCGATATACTATCGTCCACAAAAATGCGGTGAAATAAGGACCAGTCAACAAGCCGAACATTGCATAAATTTTGGTTGAACTGGAAAGAATTTGAAGGCCGCCAGTGTACCGGAATATGCTATGCTCACAACGGCTATTACCGTGTCTCGCAGCCGTTCAACGGCCGTAAAGTCGTTGCAAAATCCCTGTTCTCCAGTTACATTCTGGACCAACGGATGGTCAGCCTTCCGCCCGAAGCCGTTCCATACCGGGCAAGGAGTTCCTCTTTTCCTAAGCTGAAGACCGTAGCGCTTAGTTAAGAAGTGTGTTGGAACTTGCGGCTTTCCAGAGCCCGATTGAACACCACTACGAACTCACTGGATCCTCTCCGCAAAATCACTGTTACAAACTGCACCATATACAGCTCATTTTTTTATGTTCTGATCGTCCCATGTACTTTTTGTTATTGGTGTGGTAAAAAAGCGGTGTAAGCAGCTAGCACATTTACTGAGTTGTATTAAAAAGGGGGAATTCCACTTTTTTTACACGTTATACACCCAGTGCCAATTGGTAGATTGTATGTCATATTCCGTAGTTTAGGTTAACGCCGACATTGACGCTTGAAGACGAAACGTAAAATTGTAAATTTAAAGTGTGTTCAATTTTTTAAAGAAAACGTCCATGAGAAAATTGATTAAACATTTCATCTTCATAGTTTTTCTTCTACATTCAGAATTTACTGGAAAAGTTTTATCTGGCGTTTTGCTCGTAAATGGCTGTATACAATTAGAGGTACAAACCCCTGTATCATGTCAAATCACTGCTGTGTCCCTTACGTCGATCAATCTAAATGTCAGAACTTTTTATATTGTAATACGCATTCAAATATAGCAAACGAGACAATACTCCGCTTATAATGTTAACGTCACAATTCAAGTGCAAATTCAAGGAACGTTAACCCTTTGCGTGCTGGGAAATTTTCCGTCTGCTAAATTGTCGTCTGCTGAATTTCTAAAAATGACATTTCTTCGATTTTTTGTTTAAAGAATTCTATCAGAAAAGCAAACAGTTTGGATCCTGATGAGACGCCACGTTTTGTGGCGTCTCATCTGGATCCAAACTGTTTGCAAAGGCCTTCAAAATTCGGTTCCAGCACTGAAAGAGTTAACTCCAACCCTTCAAGTCAATCATTCTTGATTGTGTATTTTATTTTAAATAATTATTTCTATTAAAAAAATACAATGAAAGTGTCGGAGAACACTTATTTTTGTCGGTCAACAATCTAGTGATGCATTGATATATATAAATGGTGTAGTTGTTTGGATCATTATTGTTGGCCCGTTGCCTCACACACAACAAGACAGGTCTGGTGCTTTAAGTTTAACCCATTTATGCCTAGTGGACTCTCCCACCTTATAAATTGGATCAATTTATTTCCAAATAAAGAATGTCTAGTATATTTTTTGTATTTCTATATTTAGAATATTTCTTACAGAAATTCATTTAAGCAAACAGCGCTGACCCAGATGAGACACCGCATAATGCAGCATCTTATCTGGGTCTACGCTGTTTACCAAGGCCTTTTTTCTAGATGCAAATCATAAATGGGTTAAGTTATTGGCCCTGTGGAAATATTGTTCTATTCAGAAAATGATGCGCTTTGCTTCGAGGATAAATGTCACGTCATTTGGCAAGCCTTGTTTTAACATATGATTTTGTTGATGTAAATTTACTTGTTATGCAAAAAAAGATCGCAAGTTTTGTCGGTAAGAAAAAAAAGATAAACGATAATTAAGTAGGGCATTATATAATTTATTAATTGTAAGTGCATTTCCGTATAATTTATGAGCAAAACAACGTGGGCTTATAATTATAATAATGCAAATAAGTCACAAATAACTCTGATCTTAAGTTAATAAAACGATCATTATTTGTGTATGTTTTCAATTTCCTTGAAACTTGTCGATGCAAATATGCGCATGGTGTAATATTTTTGTCATTTATTACCTAGACACGTATTCAGATTTACATGTAAGCTTCCGTTTTCTGCCAATACGCTCATGTCATCTGGAAAGGTATAGCTCACTGAACAGGTCCAGGTTAAAGAGCCCGCTGCAACCACGTGTTCACTTAAAGATATGATCAATTCCAAATTGCTCTTGAAACCATTTTGTCTATATTAAACGGTCTTAATTAATTCTATGTTTGCCTTAATAATAACCAATCGAAAACTTAGTAGTTGTACTACCCAGGAAATCGCATAGATGGTGTCTATTTCTTTCTAACTACTTAAAGAGACCTTTTCACAGATTTTAGCAGATATTGAAGTTTGCCATTGAATGCGTTATATTGATCAATGTAAACTATGGATCTAAAAGGCTCCAGTAAAAAAAAAACAAGTATAAAATTAAAGAAAGAAAAAAGTAAACGTCAACTGGGCTCGAACCACTGACCTCTGGAGTAAATGTCGAACGCTTAGACCAATCGGCCATCCGTGCTCATACATTGAGTGATGTATTATATATATATCGACAACAGTATACCTCTCAAAATTAGTCAATCGTTTTGGGTTGCAACGCTTTATAATCGTCAGGCTTTTAAATCGTCAAATATGCATATAATGGACATTTTAGATCATGGTAAATGCTCAGTATTACTGTTTCCTCACAAATATCATAACTACAACGAAAATTTGCGAATCTGAAATATTTTTTATTAATTTTTTCAATTTACCAAAACGTGAAAAGGTCCCTTTAAGAAGGTATAAAACAAACCCGAAAAATCGCAAAAGTAATTTTTAAAAAATTGAAGATGTTAAAGATAGCGACTAATAGTCATCATTTTTCAATAACATGTTATTGACTGTTACTGACACAGTTTTACAACGTTTGTAATGTAAAACGATTGATTAGTTGTGTGTGTTTTTTCGTCTGTTGTTTTTATTTTAGCAGGAATATAACAAGTTACTAACAGTTCAAAAAAGAATACTATAAAATTCTAAAATTGCAATTAAGTATGTGATCACGCCCCTTTAAATGAACTCTTTCGTGATATTTTGCACTCGTTATTATTCAATGTTTTTACACACTTATTTTGTCTTCCTTTATATTGCACTCTTGTTAACAAATTTAAATTTGAAAAGATTTTGATGCAAATCATAAAAGTGTCTATTTATCATGACAAAATCCCAAATTGAGACAGTGCAAAGTAATAATTTGATATTTATGCATGGTGACAATAGTAATTAGTTGTTAAAATTAAAATGTCATACTATAATAAAACTTACAAGGAAAAGTTTTGATAATAAACGCCCTTGTTTAGTTATATAAAAATCAGCTCATATATTAATATGTTAAATTACACATAACCTGAGATTGTTGTATAAAATAAGTTGGATACATCGCTGCAAAACAGTTCACGGGATTGTCGCTAAGGATGAACACTTTCAACCCAAGGTAATTAAACTTTTTTTAATTATGTATATATAAAATACATGCATATTACTCAGAAAAAATACACGTTTTATATACGCAAAAGCAAACACTAAACAGAAATTTTGACTTTCGACAAATGCATATCGTGAATCAATAATAGAAGCGCAAAAAATGGTCATCATTTAAACATGTTTTATTTCAACAACATAATTTACAATAAGATTATGATATTTATCTACAACTAGTTTTTAATTCACCAGTTTTATAGTTAATTTTCTTGACAGTTCATATACAAGTGAATTACACATGCATATCATAGATTATTTCTTATTGAGAGAATTAACCCCTTCTTTTGCATGAAAACATATCTAGGATTATAATAATAATTTCATTCATGTTAATTTGTTCTTATAAAAAAAAGATTTTTGACACAAACTTTAGTATATAGTATATACTATAGTCTAAATGACAGAATCTACCAGCATAAAGTTGTTCACTTTCCTAAATTAAAATTAAATAAAAATTCAATGTGTATTCGTAAGTGTAAATCCCGTATATAACTGTACACAATTTGAAAGGATTTTCAAGAAATTTTGTTTCTGGTTTAAAATAAGGTGAATGAGAAATTTAGAAAGGACTTCAGCAATGCACGAACGACCTTATATAAGTCATGTTCTGAGAAAACCGGGAATACTGCATCTGCGTAAAGTGTCGTCCCAGGTTAGCATGTGCAATCCGCACAGGCTAATTAGGGACGACACTTTCCGCCTAAATTGGATTTTGCTTAGAAGAGACTTCATTAAAACGAAAAATGTCATAAAAGCAGAAAGTGTCGTCCCTGATTAGCCTGTACGCACATGCATTATGTCCAGTTTTCTCAGAACACGACTCATATTATTTAAATGCTCGTCTGCAGCGCAAATTCGGTTCTGCTGTGTGCCGTGTTCGTGGTGTTAGTTAAACTGTCCGCGTGTCATACTGTGTACGAGTTCAGCGATGTGAAACACTTCCACTACGACCGAGACGTTAGGGACCCCCTCGGTGAGTCTTGTACTACACTGGGAGGGTTTGTAGATGATACACACATAGGTTTTACAGATACATGGATCTTCGTAATACTTATATAACGCGAATGCTGAATAGACTAAGTTTACTTTCGCGTTGCTTGTTAAGAAAACAGTATATGTTATGAAGTGTGACTTCACTTTGAAAAGAAACATCAACAATATCCAAATCTCAGAATAGATTTAAATACTGTTGCTCTTTGTTTAATAAGCATGAATCGGATGTACATTGAGAGAGAAAAAACGACATCGATCACAAAATGTTTTAACCCGCTTACGCATTCTAGGTGTTTTCAACTGGCCGCTGACATTTTCCCGCAATTGCAATGGTCGGTCACAGTCGCCTGTGAACATCGAGACAAGGCGTCTCTCCTTTGACAAACGCGCTTCCTGTCCGAGAATGATGTATAATATATCAGTAGTTCAAGGGACGCTCTTAAATAACGGTAAGTCGAGAACATGTGGGCCCGCTTGGAGCTACGCAAATTTTCCTACACCATTAAAACAACACTTCCGTTTCTCAATCATTTTGAGCCTTTTGCAACTTCACTGTTTTCAATGTTAATATTTAAAATTTCACACAGTATCTAGATGCAAAGCTTACCACATTACAAAACGAAGACGAAACACCTTAGTTTACGTTCAAGAGTACCCCAGCTGACATTTGTTGTCTTCCAATTAAATGGTGTGTAATTTTAGTAAAAGCAAGCGTCCGACACTTGTTACATGAACAAAGAAATCTTGTTAATATTATTGGCACTCCATTTCGCTGTCGCTTATTATTTGGATTCCTATTCGAAGATTGATGTATTCTGTTCAAGGTCATTCAGCCGAGTTCCGATTTAATCCCGGTAATCTTGCGGCCACTAATCTGCCGCACCGTCCAGGCTTCTACATCGCGCATGACCTACACGTGCATTATGGTGGCCTGTTTGAAAACTCGGTATATACCAATACGCTAACTTTGTATTTGTCTTATCCTAAAAAGTTGAACATGTTTGTTTTTCTTTACAGAACAATGACACCGAGTATTATTGTCTATTATGAATTCTAAACGCAATGTTGACAGTTGTTTTATGTCATTTCATACGTCATATGCTTTAACAGATTCGTACAAAGTCACAAGAAATTAAAATAACTTAACGCTTGATTGGTTTGAGTTTTGTCAAACAAAGAATGCAAACAAACAAGAATCCGGATTAAATACTGCAAAACTTATGATATAATACACTATAGTAACGGATATTGTGCCTATTGTTATGCCTAATGTACATATATCTGGATATGTTGCCTTGGTGTTTCTAGTTTCTGGACATTGAGAACCAGATCTCGCCCGGCTCAGAGCACACGGTCAATGGGCGCCGGTATGACGGGGAGGTAACTGCATAAGTGACCCGAATTTAAAAGGACGACATTTGTCCCAGTCATGGGGATGGTTGAGGGGGGGGGGGGGGGGGGGTTAATGTCAAAGTCGGTTGAACATGAGTCTAGTGTCGTAATCAAGCTATAGACTCGTGCCTATAACTTTTGCCTTAATCTTGGCATACTTGCAAACTTCGTTTAGATCATTAGCGCTTTCCAACGCACATGTTTGATCCCAATCGCATACCGTGTTCACGTTTATCATGATATAGTGAAGCATACGTACAATTAACTACGTGTAAATCTGTCTGACAATTGAAGATTTATTTCAACATATTCAAAACTGCAGAAATTGTTACATGATCCAATTTAAGTGGACATTTTTTGTTTTAAAATAATTTTATAGTTTTACCTCTTCTCACATTTTTGATGTAATCAACAGTAAAAAACGTAGCTTTTGCATTCACTGTGTACTAAGATTTGAAAGACACACGTGACATGTAAGCTATTTTACAAGTATGCTGTCGTCATTTAACGCGCATTAAAATAATAAAGTTATGGTCTATCATAGCACTTGGGATTGTCATACTTGTGCGCATTAAATACATTTCAGCTTCACGTTGTGTTTTACAACAGCCGTTACCGAGGCGTCGACGAGGCGAAGCATCATGCTGATGGCATCGTGGTATTGGCCTACTTTATACACGTAAGCGTTACGGATTAGGTCCTATTTGCATGTTATTTGCGATCGGGCCTTCTATGTTTACAGCAACCTCCGCGCTAAGATTGGACTGGTTATAAGCATAGCTCGATATATAATCCATATCGTTATAACCAACCACGTGATAATAGCCGAGCAACGTGGTACAATTATGGCGTCTTTCAGTATCAACAGCATGGAAAAAATCCATTTGTTATTTTTACTTGTTTAATTAGGTAATTGATTTGTTTATTATGAACCTTAACTTAATCAATATTTTCTCAACATAACAGAAATTGATGCTACTTTTTTATAATATAAAACTCAAACAAAAATATCGTTCCAAATCTGGAAGGATTTTCTTGTGATGGCAGTAAATATCGCAAGTAGACGTGAGGAGATAACCGCTGCATGGAGTTTTTGTTTACATGTGTAAGAGTGATTGTATCATTAAACCTACTATGTACGATTTCGATTACAAGGTCAACATTTTTTCTTGCAATCTTAAAACAACATATGTTTTTGTGTAGCTCTCTGTCATGTTCTTTTGTTTACACGAGATATGAAAACAGAAAATGCGAAAATAATGTGAACAATTAAATATAGATATAAGTTAAGCCTTGAATACGGAAATGTGTATTCGTTTTTCAGACAGACAGACGGGCAGATAGTTTATTCAGACTTATACAACAGTGCATCGCCTTCATACTAAAATATATTTGGCACGATAATCTGCAACACAAGCCAAGACTCAATTTCTACTCTTATCTGTATTCAAGACCAATGTATTATTTTCAATGTATTCATCACCATTAAATTAATGAAGTATCGGTTCATTCAAGTCTTAAGTAATACGTATTTCAGAAACAATCGGACGGTGTGGCCTTCGGAAACACCATGCAGTTTTCGAATTTCTTCGAGTACAACATACCACAGATCGTTAATATAAGTAAGTCACGCGCTTCACATTTCAAAAGAAAAGCTGAAAATAGGGAACATTTTAGGACAAGCGCTCATGTTCCAATTTAATGGTAACGCTTGTTTGTATGCAGTTCTTTATCGACATTTAAGTTGTGGATTTTGTTTATGTGAAGTGTTGAATGCATATTGGTTACTTGTGAAGGGTTCTTATGGAAATATAATTTTGCACGAGCTAAAATCAAATTAATAAAATCATTTAGTAGTATACCGCATGTATATACGTTCAAAGTCCTATAGAATACAGTGTATTCTATAGGTCTTTGATACGTTTAATTATTTATAAAAAAAATAATGGCATGGTCGCGTTGCGGAACTTACGCTGGTTAACGGACAATCACCTTGTTGTGATCAGGACGCACTAGTTCAATTACTCAATGAAGTTGTTAACGTGAAATTCAATTAAATTTGCCTCAATTTTTTAAGACTTTGAAACTACTTTTTTGCTATATAAAATACATATGGCCGCTTTAAAAAAAATTATTGTAATCGGCAGCTCATCTTTTGGTATAGTGCATAAATGTTAGCTAAAGGAGCCTATACACCAAGCACGTTCTTAGAAAGTTCGACCACGTTCTGAAGAAAATGCAGAACGGGATGTGAACTTGCTTGAACGTGTAGTTTTGGTCAGAACAAAATCGACAATATGGTTTAACGGCGTTCATACACAGTTCGCGCTACGTGCAGCTCATTCCTATCCCGTCCTATCCTGTTGCCAGTCCGTCTTTGTCCAGTTCAAATCGGGTCAATTTTCCCATTGTCGCCGTTGGTATACCGTTTCCAGTCAGACCGAGCCCGTCCTCAGTCAGCCATGTTTCAACTTAATATCACAAATGATGAATTTTGAGACAACGACCTCTATTTGTATGCACATTGTCTGAACGTATTGTATTTACGGGTTGAAGGTTGTAACAACTGCATTGAACGAGTACAACGTACTTGGAAGCTACTGCGAACTCCTTAAAACGAGCACAACGTACTAAGAACTTACTGAGAACTTATAGAACGTGTTGCAAACGTTGTAATTAGTTTTAGTTTCTATTTATTTACACGAAACAGGATCGTACTTAGACGTAGTGCGGACGGGGTCGGTCTGTCTGAGAACGGATTGGACGGACTAGAAACGGACTCGATCGGTGTGGCATCGTACAGGTAATTACGGTCCGATCGCACTACGTTCTGGCACGGTCCTAATCCGACCTTAGTACGACCTATCCGTTCTTAGTACGTCCATCCCGTTTCCAGTACGTTGTTACTACGTTTAATTGTAGAACGGGATGATCGAAAGAAAATTTTGAGTAGGCTCAAAGTTCTGAAACACCTCTTCCGTTCAACCTCGTTCCAGACCGTCCACAAAGTTCGAAGACAGTTCGTAACACGTTGCTACTACGATCACTCCGTTCTCACACAGTTCGAGCCCGTTAATGAGTCAAATTTTTTAAACCGTTCTTCGAACGGAGTCGGTGTGTTGGGGGTATAAGATAACTTAGCGGCTTTTAGTCTTGTTTATGTTTACTATAATTCGTTTAAGTTCATTTTAAGAATACGGGGAATAGTGAAAACCATGACAATTATATCGAGAAAATAACATGTAATATTTAACAATAGTGCTGCATTTTCTTTGGAAAACAAAGATTTTGCTCCAAGATATTTTCAGGAAATGTAAATATCATATATAATCTTACGTCGCATACCAATCAAATAAGAATGGTTATATATTACTGTTGCATGCCCTACATTATAAAAGCCCTTTCATCCGAAATAAGTTTGATGAATGTACAAATTACCTCATTACAAATGCAAGAAAATTACTCGTTTTGCTGAAAACAAGTT
Organism: Dreissena polymorpha; assembly: GCF_020536995.1. Lineage (NCBI taxonomy): Eukaryota > Metazoa > Mollusca > Bivalvia > Myida > Dreissenidae > Dreissena > Dreissena polymorpha. The sequence continues at coordinate 88,298,548 of NC_068362.1, forward strand.
CGTTTACAAAAGAAATAATTCATTATTTAGTTAGTATGATTCTCAAAAGCGCTTGGACCGAAAGAAACATAATGAATATTATAACATTTTACTGTACGCTTGGTACCAACATTAACTAGTAAATCGATCGATCCCAACGGTCCTGATTATAGATTCCTCTATCATCACCGCACTGAATCTGGATATGTTCCGTCGCCAACCCTGCGAGTTCTACACGTACATCGGAAGTACGACGACGCCTGAATGCAACGAAGTTGTACGATGGGTCATCTTCCGGGAGCCTCTGCTCGTCTCTCAGACAGCGGTAAGTACTTAGTCAGCGCACGCTGGTTTCCTGCTCTATACTGAGGCAGGCATGTTTACACTTCCTTCATTAATTAGATATATAATAAAATATTATTATTATTATAACAATAATATTTTATTCGGATATCATAACGTAATGTGTAAATGCGGCTGTGAATTTTGACGAATGTGTGCTCGGAACCAGGTAAAAATCGGAACGAAGTTTACATGGCTGGTATGATCGGAACCAGGTTATTCTCTGCACGGAGATGGCATGGCTGGTGTAATAGGAACCAGTCGAAACACGGAACGGATGTTGCATATCTAGTGTGATCGCAACCAGTCAAAACTCAGAGCGGATATTACTTGGATGGTCTCAAACATTCAAAACGAGATTCGCCAGAATATGTTTGGTTTAATGGAATGTTTGTTTAAAGCAAGTCTTTTCAAGACAAAAATCAAACAACATCCGAATGTGTCGTCCATGATCCGCCTGTGTGGACTGTACAAGCTTACCTGGGACGACACTTTCAGCACAGGCATTTATGCCACGTGTGTGTCAGAGTGAGGCACATTTGTTTAAATTCCATACTGCGATTATGAACAATTCATGTGTCAGTTAGTTTAACCCATTTATGCATAGTGGACTCTCCTATTCTTCTAAATTGGATCAATTTATTTCCAAACTTAGGGATGTCTAGAATATTTATTTCTATATTTAGAATATTTCTTACATAAATTCCTTTAAGCAAACAACGCAGACCCTGATGAGACGCCGAATCATGCGGCGTCTCATCTGGGTCTACGCTGTTTGCCAAGGCCTTTTTCCTAGACGCTAGGCATAAATGGGTTAAGTTAAAACATACTTTCGTTCAGTTTAAAAGTAATATGTTTTAGTCATGTATGAATTGGAAACTTGGAAAAGTACGTTCATCAAGCGATTGTTGAAAACATAAGTATGCAACATTGATCTTGTTGTCATTTCTCTTCTTCAGTGGTCTGTCTTGCAGCTGATGGAGTTTAACGGAGATTTCGACATCCGCTATGGCAACTTCCGGAATCTGCAGCCGCTAAATGGGCGAGTTGTAGAAAGCAACTTTGTGCCGAATTTCTAAAAAAAAGATCATTTTTAAATAGGGAACACATTTTGCACTCAAAAGTGCTTTATTATCAATACAATACTTGTTGAAATGACAATATGTATCAAATAAATAAATGATAATACATACATAATATAAAGTATTGTTTTCAATTAGTTAATATTCGTTTTTTAATGAAGGAACAAATTATTATTATTATTATCTTTATTATTTTTATTATTTTTATTATTTTTATTATTTTTATTTTTTTATTACTTTTATTATTATTTCATTTTATTATTGTTATTATAATTATATATTATAATTATTAATGACATATTATTATTATAATTATTATTATTATAATAATTATTATTATTATTGTTGTTGTTGTTGATTATTAGTATTATCATTATTATTATTATTATTAGTAGTAGTAGTGTGTAACGTAGTTGTTATTGATAAATTAATACTTGTAGAAAATTATTAATAAATTATTAATAAATCTTTTATCACAACAACCATAATTTCATAAAAAGGATTCTTGAAATGTTGAGATTATTTATAAATGTTTAATAGATTTCATTCGGAACTCGCTGTGGGTTTTTCCGACTTCTGAGCGCGCGCGGGAGGTTCAAACATTGTCATTAATACAGTAATTACAGTAATAATGTCGATATCCGATTTGCTTCCCATTCAGTAGTGGATAATAGGTATTTAAACGACAGTAGTGTTTCTTTTAGGAAATGTCAAAATTCATGTCTTTTGTTGTTATTATATTACTATTATTAATAATAATTACACATAACAAATATAACACTGATATACATGTATGTCAGACGTTAAATACAGGATTAAAGTCTAAATACACCGTTCAGATGTACAGCCGTCTATACGAATGAGTCCAGTAGCTAACATCTTTAACAGAGGGAGTAATCAAGTGAAAGTCAAGATGGCGACGTCCATACCGATACGGTTATTTTGCGCCGTTTTATACCCTTTATTACTTCTGTTTATTTTTTAAATGACGCTCACTTTCCAGCCATATTAGTAAAAAGGTGATTAGCGTTTATTTCGTATTTAAATTAGCACGGAAGATGGATTGACACCAAATGCGGTGCTTTATTGAATGTAAACAGCAAATCCCAAAGAAACGATTACAATAGTCAGGGAAAGAAAATATGTATTAATTTCTGTCTGAACAAACTTCAGTCGGTATCGGACACGCGTCGCCGGGCACTGAACAAACCGTCGATGGTAGGCGTGACGACGGCGAGTTAATTAGAATTCCTACAAAGAGAAGTTGCTTTATAGGATCAAAGCGCTGAAGGCACTGAATCTGTTCGCTGTTGAATAATTTTAGACGCAACTCAGTTTCAAAATTATGTTATAGTTTTTTTATATCGCAAGTTTGAAATGAACCCAACCCATTCACATTTATAAAGAGTGTGTTTTAAAACACAGGTCGAGATGTGTTTTTTTTTCCAAATCATTGATACAGCTAACCAGTGTGCAACGGCTAATCTTATTTGACATGAATTAAGCCCCGTTTTCCCTGAAAGCAGCCAGTATGTACAGATTTCAATGATAAACACTAGACTGACCAACGTTGTCTTACAAGCTGTTATATACACACTATGTACTGTACCAAATAACAAGCAATATCGATGGCCTGTATACGACCATTAATATTTACAGAGCATCACATGTGCATACAAATCTCGCGGGTGACATATAATTATGCGGCGTGGGTCAATCAAATACCAGTGCACCAAGTCATATCAATTGCAACATACGCACATCATTTTTGCTATAGTTTCGAAATTTACTTTATTCGTATAAAAAGCAAATTATCAGTGATTGAAAGGGGTTCACGTTTTGGTAAATTGACAAAATAAAAAAATAAAAACTGGTTCAGATTCGCACATTTGCGTTCTTGCTATGATATCTGTGAGGAAACAGTAATACTGAACATCTACCATGCTCTAAAATAGCAATTATATGCATCTTTTGACGATTTTAAACCCTGAAAATTATAAATCGTTGCAACGCAATACGATTGAATAATTTGGAGAGCTCTCTTTGTGTCGTTATATTTTGTGATACTACGAAGATTGCTGATATAAAGTATTAAATGCACCACTAATTGTTTGAGCACGGATGGCCGAGTTGTCTAAGCGAAAAACTTTTACTGCAGGGGTCAGTTGTTCAAGAGGTTCTTATTCGTGTATTTTATTGGATCTTTTTAGATCCAATGCTTGCATTTATCAATATAAAGTTTTTAATGACAAACTTTAATACATTCCAATATCTGTGAAAAGGTCCCTTTAAATCCTTTTTTTTCACGTATAAAGGTTGATCTCTTAATGCATATATGAACCAAGAAACATGGGAATACAACGAACCGAGCTTTTAGAACGTTTAAGTTATTAATCTTAATACAAAAATATGCAAACCATCTTTAAGTCTGAAGGTAGGCTGACTACACGCACAGTTTAAGCGCAATTTCTGCATCCGGTACCAAGTTAGTGAGTGAAAACTTTTGTTCTACTGTTATTAAAATTATTTATTATCTTTGATGTAAATCTGATTAAAATTAAACAAATGCAAACGGTGTTCAATTGTAGAAAAAAAACGATTAAATAAATCATGTCCGAATTACGATGTGAAAATCGCCTTGCTCACTTTTACATTATACCATCACCAATAGCTGATATGAATTAACATGGTATCACAATGTTTGAGCTATGTCATCTGGAATTAAAAGATGATGTTTTATCAAGGTACGCTCAACCCAGTGTCACTTCACGGTACGTTATATCGGTTTTGGCTTCAACTGCCATTTTATAAATGAAGAAGATATATTGACAGTAAATAGCATCTTTGTTTCAAATCATTTAATAACTTTGCATCGTAAAAAAAACATAGAGTAGTTCATTGTGTAGAAGTTTACGAAAGAATGACACGTTCGTTGTTAACGACCCCATTAACAGAGCTTGTTTGGACGAAATAGCCTAATATATAGCCTAATCGTAATATCATGTTACATATTACCTCGGTAACAGCGTTCTCAAATGTCAAAGGCATTATTTTATCTGGGCAAAAGAATCGACCGTCAAAACCTTGACAAGTTGAGTATGATGCGTGCTATATTGTGGTTGTTAAATGTAAGATTGCGACCGCAATTTCGACAAATGAAGCCTGAATTGTATTCTAATATTTGCAAACAATATCATGGGTTGGAATTTAACCAAATCTGTACAGAACAAGACGTACGTTTTACTAATATACATGATAACAACTTTTTATTACTGAGGTATAACAATTAATTGCCATAGCCTTTAATTTTCGCTAATCATTCCATGAGCGCTTTTAAACTTATTGGATAACGGTTACAATCCCCGTTAGTGGCATTGCAATCAGTTTTTTATGATTACACATTAAGGTTAAATTGCAACATGGATTAAGAGCCACGAAAACCATATGGGTGAGTCTGAGAGAGTGACGAGTAATAATAGTCATATGGTTGAGACTGACACAGTGAGGAGTAATAATAGCCATATGGGCGGGTCTGACAGAGTGAGGAGTAATACTAGACAGAATGGTGAGTCTGACATAGTGACGAGTAATAATAGCCATATGGGTGAGTCTGGCAGAGTGACGAGTAATAATAGCCATATGGGCGGGTCTGACAGAGTGAGGAGTAATACTAGACAGATGGGTGAGTCTGGCATAGTGACGAGTAATAATAGCCATATGGGTGAGTCTGACAGAGTGAGGAGTAATAATAGCCATATGGGTGAGTCTGACATAGTGAGGAGTAATAATAGCCATATGGGAGAGTCTAACAGAGTGGGGAACAATAATAGTCATATGGTTGAGACTTACAGAATGAGAAGTAATAATAGATAAATGGGTGAGTCTGACAGAGTAAGGAGTAATAATAGACAGATTGGTGAGTCTGACAGAGTGAGGAGTAATAATAGACAGATGGGTGAGTCTGACAGAGTGAGGAGTTATAATAGCCATATGGGAGAGTCTGACAGAGTGAGGAGTAATAATAGACAGGTGGGTGAGTCTGACAGAGTTAGGAGTAATAATAGACAGATGGGTGAGTCTGACAGAGTGAGGAATAATAATAGACAGATGGATGAGTCTGACAGAGTTAGGAGTAATAATAGACAGATGGGTGAGTCTGACAGAGTGAGGGGTAGTAATAGCCATATGGGTGAGTCTGACAGAGTGATGAGTAATAATAGACAGGTGGGTGAGTCTGACAGAGTGAGGAGTAATAATAGACAGATGGGTGAGTCTGTCAGAGTGAGGAGTAATACTAGACAGATGGTGAGTCTGCCAGAGTGAGGAGTAATACTAGACAGGTGGGTGAGTCTGACAGAGTGAGGTGTAATAAGAGACAGATGGGTGAGTCTGACAGAGTGAGGAGTAATACTAGAAAGCTGGGTGAGTTTGACAAAGTGAGAGGTAACAATAGCCATATGGCTAAGTCTGACAGAGTGAGGAGTAAGTTTAGCCATTTGGGTGAGTCTTACAGAGATAAAGGTACTTATAGAATGACGGGTGAGTCTGAAAGAATGAGGAGTGATACTAGCGATATTAGTGAGTCTGACAGAGTGAGGAGTAATAATAGACAGATGGGTGAGTCTGACAGTGTGAGGAGTAATACTAGCCATATGGGTGAGTCTGACAGAGTAAGGAGTAATAATATACATATGGGTGAGTCTGACAGAGTGAGGAGTAATAAAAGATAGATGGGCGAATCTGACGGAGTGAGGAGTAATGCTAGACAGATGGATGAGTCTGACAAAGTGAGGAGTAATGCTAGACAGATGGGTGAGTTTAAAAGTCTGACGAGTAATAATAGCCATATGGGTGAGTCTCATAGAGTTAGGAGCAATAATAGACAGATGAGTGAGTCTTACAGAGTGAGGAGTAATTATAGCCATATGGCTGAGTCTGACAGAGTGAGGATTAATAATAGCTATAAGGCTGAGTCTGACAGATTATTAAAAATAGACAGATCGGTGAGTCTGACAGAGTGAAGAGCAATAATAGACAGATGGGTCGGTCTTACAGAGTGAGGAGCAATGCTAGACAGATGGTTGAGTTTGACAGTGTAACGAGTAATAATAGCCATATGGGCAAGTTTCACAGAGTAAGGAGCACTAATAGACAGACGAGTGAGGCTGACAGAATGAGGAGTAATAATAGCCATAAAGGTGAGTCTGACAGAGTGATGAGAAATGATAGACAGATGAGTGAGTCTGACAGAGTAAGTAGTATTAATAGTCATATGGATGAGTCTGACAGAGTGAGGAGAAATTATAGCCATATGGGTCAAACTAACAGAGTGAGTAGCAATGATAGCCATATGGGTGAGTTTGACAGAGTGAGGAGCCATACCAGTCATATTTGTAAGTCTGACAGAGTGAGGAGTAATGTTAGACATATGGTTAATTCTGACAGTGTGAGGAGTTATAATAGCCATATGGGTGAGTCTCATATAGTGAGGAGTAATAATAGCCATATGGATCAGTCTGACAGAGTGAGGAGTTATAATAGCCATATGAGTGAGTCTGACAGAGTGAGGAGTAATAATAGACAGATGGATGACTTTGACAGAATGAGGAGTAACAGATGGGTGAGTCTTAGAGAGTAAGAAGTAATAATAGCCATATGGATGAGTCTGACAGAGTGAGGAGTAATACTAGACAGATGTGTGAGTTAAACAGAGTGACGTGTTATAATAGCCATATCGGTGGGCTCACACAGTGAGGAGTTATAATAGCCAGATGGGTGAGTTTGACGGAGTGAGCAGTAATAATAGACAGATGGATGACTTTGACAGAATAAGGAGTAACAGATGGGCGAGTCTTAGAGAGTGAGGAGTAATAATTGACAGATGGATGTGTCTGACAGAGTGAGGAGTAATAATAGCCATATGGAGGAGTCTGATAGAGTGAGGAGTAATAATAGCCATATGGAGAAGTCTGACAGAGTGTGGATTAATAATAGCCATATGGGTTAGTCTTACCGAGTGAGGAGCAATTATAGCCATATGGGTGATTCCGACAGAGTAAGGAGCGGTATAAGCAAAATGGGTGAATCTGACAGAGTGAGGAGAAGCAATATGGATGACTCTGCAAGAGTTGGGGGTAATAATAGCCAGATGGGTAAATCTGACAGAGTGAGGAGTAATTATAGCCATATGGAAGAGTCTGACAGAGTGAGGAGTAATAATAGCCATATGGATGAGTCTGATGGAATAAGGAGTAATAATAACCATGTGGTTGAGTCTGACAAAGGGAGTAGTAATAACAGTCAAATGGGTGAGTCTGACAGTGTGAATAGTAATAATAGACAGATGAGTTAGTCTAACAGAGTGAGGAGTAACAATAGCCATATGGCTGAGTCTGACAGAGTGGGGATTAAAAATAGACAGATGGGTGAGTCTGACAGATTGAGGTGCAATAATAGACATATGGACGAGCCTTACAGAGTGAGGCGTATTAATAGAGAGATGGGTCAGTCTGACAGAGTGAGGAATAATAATTTCCATTTGGATGGTATGCTCACAATATCGGTGTGATTGGCAGAGTTAAGAGCCAAGGTAGCCATAGTGTATAGGGTGACTGATCTAGAGTCACGCTTGCCATCTGAGTGAGTCTGAAAGAGTGATAAGCAAAACCAGTCGTATGGGTGAGTCTGACAGAGTGAGGAGCAATACTAGTCATAACGGGGAGCCTGACAGAGTAAGGAGTAATAAAAGCCAAATGGGCGAGTCTGACAGAGCGAGGAGTTATAATAGATAGAGTAGTGAGTCTGACAGAGTTAGGTGAAATAATAGCCATATAGTTGAGTCTGACAGAGTAAGGAGTAATAATAGCCAGATGGGTGAGTCTTAGAGAGTGAGGAGTAATATTAGCCATATGGGTGAGTCTGACAGAGTGAGGAGTAATAATAGCCATAGGGGTGAGTCTGACGGAGTGATGACTAATAATAGCCATTTGCCGAGTCTGACAGAGTGAGGAGTAATACTAGACAGATGCGTGAGTTTGACAGAGTGAGGAATAATACTAGACAGATGGGTGAGTCTGACAGAGTGAGGAGTAATACTAGAAGGATGGGTGAGTCTGACAGAGTAAGGAGTAATAAAAGCCATATGGGTGAGTCTGAAACAGTGAGGAGTACTCATAGCCAGATGGGTGAGTATGACATAGTGAGGAGTTATAATAGCCATATGGGTGACTCTGACAGAGTGAGGAGTTATACAAGCCATATGTGTGAGTCTTACAGAGTGAAGAGTAATAATAACCATATGGTTGAGACTGAAAGAGTGAGGAGTAATATAAGCCATATGGGTGAAACTAACCGAGTGAGGAGCAATGATAGCCATATGGGTGAGTCTCACAGAGTGAGGAGTAATAATAGACCGATGGTTGAGTCTGACAGAGTGAGGAGTAATAAAAGCCATATGGCTGAGTCTGACAGAGTGAGGTGTAATAATAGAGAGATGGGTCAGTCTGACAGAGTGAGGAGTAATAATTTCCATTTGGATGGTATGCTCACAATATCGGTGTGATTGGCAGAGTTAAGAGCCAAGGTAGCCATATTGTGAAGGGTGACTGATCTAGAGTCACGCTAGCCATCTGAGTGAGTCTGAAAGAGTGATGAGCAATACCAGTCATATGGGTGAGTCTGACAGAGTAAGGAGCAATACTAGTCATATTGGGGAGCCTGACAGAGTGATGAGCAATACTAGTCATATGGGTGAGCCTTACAGAGTGAAGAATCATACAAGTCATATGAGTGCGTCTGACAGAGTGAGGAGCCGTACCAGTCATATGGGTGAGTCTGACAGAGTGAGGAGCCATACGAGTCATATGAGTGAGTCTGACAGAGTGAGGAGCCATACTAGTCATATGGGTGAGTCTGACAGAGTGAAAAGCCATACCAGTCATATGGGTGAATCTGACAGAGTGAGGAGCCATACTAGCCATATGGGTAAGTCTGACAAAGTGAGGAGCCATACCAGCCATATGGGTGAGTCTGACAGAGTGTGGGACCATATTGCCATATGGGTGAGTCTGATTGAGTGAGGGCCATACCAGCCATATGGGTGAGTCTGACTGAGCGGAGAAACATGTCAGCCATACAATTGATGCTTAAAGAGCAGCGAGGCATACTAGCCATATGGGTGAGTATGTGATAGCAAAGAGAAATGTGAGTGAGATATGTGCGTCTGACAGAGTGAGGAGCCATACCAGCCACTTGGGAGAGACTATCCCAGTAGGATGTCATGTTAGCCATAGGGGTGAGTCACACAGTTTGAAAAGTAATGCTACCCATTCGTTTGAGAATGAAGCATGTGCAAATGCCACACTATCCAATAGTCATAAACTGCTTGTGGTAACACTAGAGAAGCTGTCTCGTCAGATATTGCATTACCGATTTTTTTATGTATCGCTAGTTACTTCTAGGAATTAGTGAGTGACGCTGAACTTGGTCGCTAGCGTTCGTTTTCATGTCATTATAAGTGGCTTTTGCTTAAATTTGACAATGAAGTCAATCGCATTAATGCTGATTTTATTGTTGCTTCGGTTTAGAAATGGACAAGGGATTTACTTGGAGTCACCAGTCAGTGGCGATAAAGGTAATGTAGGGGAGACTCTTTAATAATAGTACTAAATACATTGTAATAAAACTCAAACTAATTCTACTTCATATAATAATACCACTATTCATATTATTATCAATTGTATAGTAGGACAGGTAATGTAAAGAAACATATTTATATATTAGATTTAAATAAAACCTTTTTCTATAATTAATACGAATATCAAATACAGTTCAGTTATTAATTTTAAACACGAAAACCGTCTATGATCACACAATCAAAATGCTGTCTTTGTCCAATGTATTTGGAAATTAACCAAGTATTAGCATTAAAAAATTAAAGCATAAAAAAGGCATAATCTAAATGCGAAATAGCGCGCGATAATAAGGGAATAAAATGTAGAACAAATAATTTAGACCTAAAAATGTATGCTATGGAAAAAGAATGTCTGTTTAGTCGTGTATAGAGATTTGTTTTCATTCTTCATAATAATTTAACCTACAGAGTTTGAATAATTACAACTATGTTCGCTAATTAATCGTTCATTAATTGCCAATTTCGCAATGTTAATTGACACATAGATTTGATTATTATGATATCTCTTCCATTCATCTCAAAATAACAATGAAATAGTCCGAGGCCTGCACATTTGAGAAGCGTTCTGAGAAAACTGGGAATAATGCAATAAGTAAAGTGTCGTCCCAGATTAGCCTGTGCAGTCCGCACAGGCTAATCAGGTCCAACACTTTCCACTTTTATGGTATTTTAAGTTTCAAGGTGGTCCCTCCTTACCGAAAAATAAATTTTGCGGAAAGTGTCGTCCCTGATTAGCCTGTGCGGACTGCGCAGGCTAATCTGGGACGACACTTTACGCACATGCATTATGCCCAGTTTTCTCATAACACGACACATATCGTCCTGTTTCAGTCTGTGTTGGGACAGAAACGGGGCTGGCCAAGCTAGGCTCCTCTTCCTATCACTACAAGAAAATGTATCGCCAGTTCGAAGACTGCACCTACGTGTTCGGCAATTTGGAAATAACGCATCTTAAGGCGGGTCAAGACGCAAGTTTTTTGTCGAATATACGGGTAGTCACCGGGTACGTTCTGCTGTTCGGAAACGAGATGGATATTCCTCTCACCAGCCTCGTTTTCGTGCGAGGAGATATGACCTACGAAGGCTACACAATAGTGATTGCGATGTCACCCAACGTGTATTTACCTGCACTTACTGGTAATGTTTCATAATTACATGTATATGTTCATATGTTTTGCATTGTATTAAGAAATTACATTTAACGATTTTCGGCCTTGCGTTGTTAAATCAATCTTAAATAGTCCGTTACCCAAGCATAAACGCAGTTGTTTTGTTTTTTTTATTTTACGTCAGAGATTGGCGGTTCAGTGAAGCTCTTCATGCCGAATTGTTTCCTCGATTCCATCCACTGGCAGTACATCAGTCGAGGGAAAGTCGTCAGGGCCCTAGGTCTTGAGAAACCCGCAGACAAATGTACGTAGCAGGCACTTAAACGGCTATTATCAACAATACATGTGCGTTTTTTAAGCACGAGACCATTTTGGTGCAATTCGCCATGTCTGATCTTCATTTGAAAGAAATTTGTAAGAGTATAAGATGCGTTATGCATGTTGTATGCAAGCGGCTGTCAAATGAGTCGTGTTCTGAGAAAACTGGGCTTAATGAAAGTGCGTCAAATGTCGTCCAAGATTAGCCTGTGCAATCCGCACAGGCTAATCAGGGACGACACTTTCCGCCATAACTGGATTTTCGCGTAGAAGAGACATCCTTTAAACGAAAAATACCATAAAAGCGGAAAGTGTCGTCCCTGATTAGCCTGTTCGAACTGCACAGGCTAATCTGGGACAACACATTTTGCACATGCATTATGCCCAGTTTTCTCAGAACGCGACTCAAAATACACTTATTTATTTATGCATTGAATATAAATATTTTCTGCCGAAGCTACTATAAAATACTATGATTATATTGAAGCATTACAAAACAACTTCACAAAAGTGTTTCCCTAGATGGTTTTCCCGGGGTTAAATTTGATATCTGGTAAAGCTTTATATAAACGTACAATTACTAGCTTATTGTTTGATAGTATAATTGCGTGTATAAACATAACATACTTGCGGTTGTTACTAGACTTTAAACACTTCAAATTCAATGATTTAAATAATATTCATTTTAAAAGAAACACGGGCATGTCTAATCAGTACAAGAAGCAGGACTCATTTAAAAAGTATGTTAACATACCATATTGCCTTTCCTCCCGGCAATTCGAAAGATGAAAAGCTAATTGCGTGTAAGACACTGGAAGTTGAATAGACCCCCTTTATGAAGCACAATGAATGCGATCCTGCATACAAACAAAGACGCTAAGAAAGAAAAAAGTCGCGTACCGGGATACTACATTATTAATGCTTTAAGTTTAATAACGTGTGATACTCTAAATAACATAGTCTGATATGTTGACACTCATTCCGGGGAATACATGTCTCGCTTAACATTGAACTAAGATTTAAATTGAAATAAGCTTGTTTTGAGAAAACTGGGCTTACTTCATGTGCGTTCAGCATCTCTCCAGACTCTCCGTTAAGGCTTCACAGAGACTTCAAGTTCCGCTCTTTAATTGTGTATTCGTGGAAATGAAGTCTGTTCTGACTTAACAGGCTAATCTGAAACGATACTTAACGAACGTGAATAAAGCCCGGTTTCCCCAGATACCGACGACAATTATTATAAATAAAACGGGCTGTCCGGCTGGCGCAGTGGTTGAAACACTCGCTTATCACCTAGGCTACCCAGGTCCAATGCCCGTTCCCGGCAGCATGTGAGTTGGTCACCATAATGGACAGCTGGGGTTTCCACCGGGTCCTTAGGCTTCCACTCACAACACAAGACCACACCAACATTTAAAATATTTTAGTAACAACGAAATAGCTGGGAATTGCAGCTCTCATTCGAAATTCGCCCCAACTTTCGTGAGTTAAGTACGTTAAGTACCTAGGAGTGGGGCACACTCCGGGTCCGCACATAATGTATTCTCAGGCTAAAACAAGGACCTCATAAACTTCGAAAAACACAAATAAAATGTCTCGACTATAACATCGACTTGCTCAAGGCCCTTTAAAGATAATATATAATCATTAAGCTCATTATAATCTAACATTTACGATAAAATATAATATGCAACAATGAAATGCGATGTCAACTGGAGCATACGTATTAACAGCGTGTTGTGCTTCCTGTATATGCTTAGGATCACGAACTAAATGATAGGTCAAGGTTGTAAGGAATGTGATCAAATGTAAAATAATTAATTGGAAAGCTGCATCAACAGAACATAAAATTTTAGTAGCACAGTGTTATCATTATTTTCTATGTAAGCTTTACAGCTGGTGTAGGCACTTATATTCAGGATTTATATAAATCAATAATGAAAGTGCTTGAAGCCAACATAACTAAAAGGTCGTAAATGGAAAGATACAGTTGCATAATTAAAATGCAGTATTAAAATAAATCAGCGAAGCTTATCATGCTTAAGCCCGTTAATAGGAAATTGTCAATCCAAAGTACAATTATATGTGCGATACTGCATATTTTGTATTTTTTATTACGGTTTTAAGTTTGCCCGTCAATGTCCGCTAAGGTTTTGATGTCAAATCACTCATCCGAAATTAGTGCAAAATCTAGCCAAATGTCAATCTGGTCTGTAAAAAGTTGTTGGTCCATAATTTTAAAAAGGGGGTATTTTAAAAATCATATTTGCTATTTCACTAAATTGAACCCTCTTTATCCATCAAGCGCTAAGGACGTAACACTCCAGTGTTACCCGATGAAACGGTTATCCTATCAGGTGTATGGTGTTTACAAAATGTGAGTGATTGATCATAATAATTGAAGTGACCCAAAGTACCACTTGACCAACTACACCCGGCTCAAGATATAGAAAATACTATGTGAGTTTTGGATAAAGATCAAGTTTATCTTGCGAGGCTTAGAACCGATGTAGCGCGAGGCTTGCCGAGCGCTACCATGGTTCGAGCCGAGCAGGATCAACTTGATCTTTATCCCAAACTCACATAATATTCTATTAATCCCTGTATTTCCTCCCCTTTTCCATTTATTCATATCAAATATCGCATATTTTGTTTTTCCGAATTGGACAAAAACGGATTCTTCAATGTTTGGAAATCCCCAAATCTGATCTCAAAATAGCGAGAGTATATAGCTCATGTTTATACGATCGTTGTTCTACTATCGATTTTCATATGGTAAAATTAAATAAATTGTAATCTATGTTTACCTCATGTTCATGTTGTCAGGTGACCAGTGCTCTGATGCATGCGCAGCCCAAGGCCACTGCTGGGGCCCGGAACAGGACATGTGCCAGTCAGGTGATGTAATGTTCGATATTGTCGCGTGAACTAATGTGCGCTTATCTTTTAGCAAATTGTTTGAAACTTTAAGTTTTTCTCGAAGTACTCAGAAGAAACCCCATCCGTTTGATATGGTGACCTACAGGCAAACTCACATGCACCAGAGGCGGGGATAGAACTCGGATACCTAAAATGCGATTAACGAAAAGCAGATAGTTTGACCGTATATCAGGTCCGTTCACGCCTGATGCTGCATTACATGTGGACCAGGAGGATGGCCCAGCACTACTGCATCTAAGTAGCCTCCTAGACTCACACAAGTTGGAAATACATTTTGAACTATAGCTGTACTCTCCTGCTTTTCAGTGTTTTTTTACGGAAACATTTTTTAATCTTTGGAATAATCTTGTGCTTTGTGGGGGAGGGTATCCGTTGGAAAGCCCACCCATAAGGTATGGTGTGACAAACAACCATACTTAAAATATACGCCGGAAACGGAGATAAAGAACGTGTTGCCTAGGTGAGAAGCGCGTTTACCGAACCCTTCGCTAACCTGATATTTGTGTATGACGTTCTCTCCATTTTATGTTTAATATCCATATGACCTTGCACTTCGCTGAGGTCACGTTGCAGTGACCTTTTTCAGCGATGTTTCATGAAGAAAAACGAAACAGTGCTGATGAGTAAGTTTGTCAAGATGGAATTGATACATATATGATTTAAATGATTTATTTTTAGTAATATTACCCATGCCAGGGTAAAATATGCTTTAAACTGGCAAGTTCATACGAGATCTCTTTGCCATTATGTTCAACCGTTCTGAAAGCGTTGCGTCCTCGGAAGATACGTCTTCTAAAAGCCATGATGCATTCTGTAACTCTGCATATAAGTATCCGTTGTTATTAAGCCCTTTACCTATCGTCCATTACAGTGCCCATGGTGCAGTGTGATGTGGCATGCCAGAACAGCACGTGCTACAAAGAGGACATGCTAGGATGCTGCCATCCTCAGTGCGTGGGCGGCTGCACGGACGGCTGGATCAATTCCGCATGTCACGTTAGTATTGGCATTTAGCCATGTACATATGGGACATTATAATATACTGAAGTATGTCGATTGCTGTAGGAACAAAGTACAATATAATGGTTCATAATTGGAATTATTTGGAATGCCACTTGATGTATTATCGTCAGTTTTAGCAACGCGCTGAATCACCAGCGCAATTCGTCGTTAAATAACATACATTCAATTATTATAAAGTGTCATGTTTTCTCGAAAAATATAGTATATCTTATATATTTGTTCAACATATATTGGATTGCAAAAAAAAATAATAATGAGGTTGATACGCTTTAAATGTTTGGTTAACCAATTTAAACTACATGTACGTAGAATATTTTGAATAATATAGTGATATTTTTTAATCAGAAATTCATAGACGGTACAGATGATTGCTATTTTCCCGAGACTTGTTGGTCTCGGGCTCACGTTTATTTTCTCATTTGAACATCAAAGGTTTTGTCGCTTTGATAAAATAACACGTAATAATTAGAACTCAGTTTTACAACTGGGGACTTCCGCATCATTTCGACGAGGTATCACAATATTGTTTTCGCTGAAATACCTTTTAAAAAGTATATGTTGTATAACCTATTTCAGTACTGTCGCCATTTCTACTACAAAGGCAGGTGTATAGAAGACTGTCCAGACGGCACATATTATATTGGCGGGGACTGTATAGATCTCAACTGAGACTAACGGCACTTAATGACATCGGCGATGACTTCATGTATCTAGGAATAGCGGCACTAATACCAGGATGTTTTTTTGTGCCAATCTATTGTATTTTCCTTATAATGATCAATTACATGAATAAATAATGCTGATTATTTACAATTTACCATTTTCAGCAGAATTTTCTAATTCAAATAGCCAAAGACCTATATGTATTGTATAGGTCTTTGAAATAACTTAACGTAAGGGAACTTTGAAAATGACTTATTCAATTGAATAGAACAAACGTTTGTAAGGTGCAACATCCATCTAACTGAACGTGCACGGATTTTTTACGGTTCGGATAAATGACATATTTTAAAATATCACATATTAAAGAAAGAAGTTGTTTATGGTATAGAATTAAGAAAAATAAATCTCATGACTAAAAGTACGTCAACAAGTATTTTTAGTAAACCCGTTTACTTCACTCATAATCGGAAAAAAAACGATAAGTAAGCAAACAATTTGTAGCAATCTAGTGTTTAAACGAATAATTAACCCATTTATGCCTAGCGTCTAGAAAAAAGGCATTGGCAAACAGCGTAGACCCAGATAAGACGCCGCATGATGCGGCGTCTCATCAGGGTCTGCGCTGTTTGCTTAAAGGAATTTCTGTAAGAAATATTCTAAATATAGAAAGAAATATACTAGGCATCCCTAATTTTGGAAATAATTTGATCCAATTTAAAAGGATGGGAGAATCCACTATGCATAAATGGGTTAAACTCGACAGACTGCGTTGTATAGAGTAAATTTTAAATGCTGCATTCTCGATGATAATAGACGTTTTATCACCAGAACTAACTGATGCAAAATAAATATGTGGGTATTGGTCCCGGTGAAACATGAGCAAGAATTTTGCGGGATTTGCCTTTACAATAGGAATAGACATATGCATCTTAATGCATTTAACATTTTTCTTATGAATTAATTTTATGATGTAGCCATTACGACATCCAGTGTGTCTTTATTGTTGTTGTGGTTTATCCATGCATCCGCTGTTATACATTTTTGAGCACGCCTTTTTCACAATTTAATAAATGAGATAGAATGTATAGGACAAAATATTTTACCCTGTGTGTTTTATTGGCTAAACGACCTCAAATTAGCACATCCAAAATTAACTTCTTCGGAAAGTTCTCTTAAAGCTTTCCTCCTGTAGATGTTCAATCCAAGACTGGGTAACTCTTGTCGACGCCTAACAAACACTGCTTTTCGATTATGCGCATATACGTCTTGGAGAATCCAAGGTGTAAGACAAATTTAATGAAAGTCGCGAATTTCAGTCATAAGACATTTATGAAAATTATTGATTATAAACAATTGAAGTACGTATTCAAATTTCAATAACAGATTTCGCATTCAGTCAACAATATAAACCCCGAACAGAAAAAAAATATATATTAAGAACAATTAATGGTAGCTTTCATATGTTTACAAAGTGAACCTTGCAGGTGAGAACATTTATTTTACAAAGCGTTCTTTTATTGATGCCAAGGAACCTATTAACAAATAATGAGTCACAGCACATATGTAGCAAACATATGTAGATAACAAAAAAAACGAGAGAACATTAAAATACACAAACCGAAAAAAACCTGCTATCACCAGATTGACACAGTAAATGCAAAGCATTTTGGATTCCAACCGGTTTAAATCAGCTCCAAACCTAATAAGAGAAACAGAATAATTAATAAAATATTTAATTGTAAATGAACATTAACCCATTTATGCCTAATGGACTCTCCCATCCTTCTTAATTGGATCAATTTATTTCCAAAATTAGGGATGTCTTATATATATATATTTCTGTATTTAGAATATTTCTTACAGAAATTCCTTAAAGCAAACAGCGAAGACCCTGATGAGACGCCGCATCATGCGGCATCTCATCTTGGTCTACGCTGTTTGCCAAGGCCTTTTTTCTAGACGCTAGGCATAAATGGGTTAATATTTTAGTATAACACCTTTACTTAAACGACAACAAAAGATATAGTCCAATTAAAATACATTTACTCCTCAACAATTACATACAGACCCGACGACCAGGAAAGCACATTTCTGTATAAGGCAGGATAAAATGAAACCGACTAGAGCAATTATAACATCTCGTCTTTATTAAACAGCTTTAGAGATGAAGCATTAGTTGATCTTCATACAATTAAGAGACAGTCGCAACAGTCACAATACGGTCGTTACAGAGCTTTCTTGTGTATTTCTATATTTAACCACATATTATGATCAGGATACAATTGTTAATATTACTCACAGCTGTTAAATCAGGTTCAACTAAAATATTGTCAAGCACAAACCAAGATTCATTAACTGTAAAGTATATACATCAGAAATATCGCACCAGATGATCTACATTTGTCAGTAAGAGTAAAATTCATCATCTTGACGTAAGCAATATTGGCTTGACGTAATGATTTTAATGACGACTGAGGACATGCTGATTCTTATCTGATGTCAGCTTCTACTACAAAAGGCAAATTCGAGCAAAATATGTATCTAACAAGTCAATATAATAAAAAGAAGAACCATCTGGGGCAGACAATGGCTGGCGAAACGACTTTGCCCGTTTGATTACGAACGGTTGATGGACAAACACAAGAACAAAGACGCGAAAGGCATCTATAATATCCTGTTTATGGGCTTGAGATACACCAAGAGACACCAAGAAATCAAGACACGTAATGAGCAAATAATTATGCCGAAGTAGTAAAGCTGAAGGAAGCATCTGACAGCTTGCATTATGTTTGCAAACACATTTCGGCACCTAACATCGAGGACAAAACCTACTGGCTGATGAGTGGCTTTCTGGTCCCAAACAGCACCATCTCCAGAAAATCACTCAGGTCTGTGATGCGTCCTTTGTGCTGAGGAACCAATGTGCTGTAACGCAAGATGAGTAGAAGAGCATCGCCCAGCAGTCCAGCAACGTATAGCAGGTGCAAAACTGTGTGGTTTTCTTAGGCGTGAGGTAGTACAAGGAGGTGAAGAAGCTCCTTGTACTTTAACTATTACCACTCTCTAATCCTCAGGGCATTGGTGGGCGAAAACTACAAATACACTTTAGTAGAATAAGGCAGCAATGCTTTTCGTGTTCAAAACATGGTTCGCTTTGAACAAATCGGCCATGATGACCATCTTTTTCTCTGAAAGGACGATTAGCGTCTTTTATTTTCTTTAGGCGCCAGTTTGTGTGCGTGCAGCTGCTGGTTGTTGATCTACTAGTAAATGTATTTGCAATCTTGATCTGGTCAACAGCTTGTTTCTCAGTGTTGCCGATGTTCTCGTTTGGTAGCGGATGCTGCTCGTGACGATCTTTTGGGAAATGGAGGGCCCACTTTGACTCAATATGTTACAGCAATGTAAATGAGGTTACAACTTCATGATTTAATTGAAGAATGATGGATTCATCGAAAATCAACGCTGTGCTGATGGCGTGTTGCTGCTTGGTTTATACTTGTGGATGCCGAGCTGTCAGCAGGGTGGTGTCCATGAAAGACCATCGACGCTCAATAATCACAGAAGGCCACGGATCGTCTTGGATCTTTACCGGGGGAAGGGGGGGGGGGGGGGGAGTGGCGTACGCTTTACATGTTTTCGCCCAGATTGATCTTTCTTGAGTTAGTCGATCATGCGAGCAAGTCACTGTTGTATTAATTTATATTGTACCATCCTCCCTCCCACTAAATAACTTATTTAACGCGATGCTTGTAAGATGTTTTTAACTTTCAATTTTGGCGAGTTTGACGACCTCCCTTAAAGGCCTACATCGCAATGGATGGGACCTCAAAGCGTTAGGAACACCGTCTTTCGGTGAGGTAAATTGGTGTACAGAGTTCGGCTACCGACGGCAGGATTCTGCGCAATGGACTGTACCTTTGTTGGAGAACACATAATCTTGTTTATCGGCATAGTTTCGATAAACACACTTCCCGCTTGGATTGACATTTAGTACTTCTATTTACCGCCGGAGGAATTTGTTTAGTACAAATCGTCACAGCCGTGTCATTTATATGCCAAACCTTCAAGAGAATAAATTGTGTTTGAACATTTGTTTTTGGTGTTTTCGTTGAGTGTTTCAATAAGCCCGTGGTTTTCGGTGTAATCGAGCTAAACTTAATAGGTTTAAACTAAAACCAAATAATTATTTGATGGGTCATTGTTTCTATTACCTAGTTTGCTAGTTATGAATTGGCAAATTGTTTAACATTGAAGTTATCAATTTATTTCAATTTTTTTTCGTTGGTATAAGTTAAATTCATGGAAACCATTTAATGCCATGTGTCAGGAACGAGCTGCAGTTCTTTTAAGAACATACACTCAGCAGATGATCTAAATATTGCGATACTAAGACCGAGAATTCCATTAGTTTAGGACGTATTTCACACCAGAATATGGACATTTCTGATCTTCAAATTAAAACTATCTCGTTCATCGTACAGACTGGTTTTTACTTTATTGTAAAAAAATAAAGTTGTCATTTTGGGAATCGAGCAATCAATAACAGATGAACACGAACTATGAAAGGGAAGTGCTTTTTTAGGAAAAATGTTATGAAAAATAAGTACAAAGAAAAAAAAATGTTTTAAATATACACTGGATTTATTTCATTTCATTTTTGTTCGGACAAATAAGCGTAAAGTCCCGTTAGTAGTGATACAAGAATAGATCAGCAATAAGCAGCGCAAAGCAAGTAATTATATGTAAACCAACAATTTGTTTAAATAGTTTCCTATAGAGTGTTTCAAAAAGGTTATCAGGAAAAAATCGAGGGCTGAACATATATCTAAACCTGTGGAAATAAGATACTTATCTTATATTTCATCGGTAAAGAAATAGATTCTAAATGTTGAAGCAAAACTTTAGAATTTCTTTCGCAATGTATGCTCATTACGTGATATTTTTGTGTACCAGTATTTATGTTTTAAATACACACTGAATTCATTTCATTAGATTTGTTTCGGATAAATAAGCATCAAGTCTCGTTTATAGTGATATCAGAATAATGGGGGAGGGGGCATGCGTATACGGGAGCTTGTTTGAAGATAGTAGACGTCAGGATAAAAAAAAAGTGGAATAATGCACATTATTTTGCTTTATTTAATTACTTTGGTTACAATTTGTTTAAAGGGAAGTCCGTCCTAAAAAGAGGGGTTAAACAATTTTTGGGGGCAATAAATAAGTCATCAGAGATGAAACGGTGTCGTGAAAAATGAAATAAGGTTGATTTTAGCTATATTTTCCAGTACATGTGCGTCAATAATGTGTATTATAATAGAAAACAATTAGCTTTGAATTATTGGCAATACATGCTGTAATAAATGTAATAGGCACAAATGCAGTACTACTATGCAAGATATTCTTAAAACAAAAATATATACATTGATCCGTAAAATAACTTCTCCTCCCATAAGGAAAAAAATGCATTACATACTAGTCGCCGCCCTCCAGGGCGACGCCAATGATATTTGTGCATCCAATTCTCGAACGTGACGTAGGTAGACTACAAATTGTGGACGGGTTTCCTTCAAAAACTCTTTTTATCCCGACGTTTACGATTGATAAAACAAACAAACAGGGGCATGTAACATAAAACATGGATTATAATGGGTCG
The DNA here is from genome assembly GCF_020536995.1 of Dreissena polymorpha. Classification (NCBI taxonomy): domain Eukaryota; kingdom Metazoa; phylum Mollusca; class Bivalvia; order Myida; family Dreissenidae; genus Dreissena; species Dreissena polymorpha. The sequence goes on from NC_068362.1 coordinate 88,320,352, forward strand.
ACACTGCGACGAATGGTTCAACTGTAAACATTGTTGTATAACAGACTTCAAATGTAAAGACAGTTTTGCATAATGAAATTAAACCCTATAGCCGGTATATCAAATATCATACATAACAGCGGTCATAGTACTAGGTTTAATAAAGAAAATCAAATCAAGCGAAAAACCAAACAAAAGTCGATCCATTTCAAAATGTTACGATAATGTACGTCATTTCCATAATCAACAGTTTTATTGTAGCTACCAGGTACATAGGCAACCATTCAGTATAAAAAGAGAGTCAAAATTTTGTTTTGTAGAGGTTCGACTAGCATATACATCGGATTCATTGAATTGTGAATTGCGGGGCAGCCCCGAAAGGGTCTTACCGCCAGCCGTATTTTTAATTATTTGACTTCAATATTTTACGATCTAAAAATTTACTGAATGAATCTTATTTATTGTCATAGTTTGAGGACTTGTTAATTAACAGAATAAAATCTAAATGAACACTTCATCGGACATGTGTAGCATAGTCAATCCTTCGAATTACGTGACAGGCAGCGCAAAGACTTAACGCATTAAGGGCGTATTCATTTAGAGAAATATATATATATATATATATATATATATATATATATATATATATATATATATATATATATATATATTGGCCTACCGGACGAAAATATCCGCTTCCCCTTCACGAAATAAACGACCCCATCTTTGAAGTAAGTTTCAACTACCATCACTTAAACCCGATAAGCTACCGTAAACGCATGCCCCACCCCCACCCCCTCCTGAGAACAGATCATCCATATGCAGCGCACATTGATTAAACATAGGTACACAAATACTGTGTTTAAATAGTTTCCCATTGAATGTTACAAAAAGGTTGTCAGAAAAAAATGTCCAGGGCTGAACATCAGTATAAACCTGTATAAATAAGATAGTTATCTTATATTTCATCGGTGAAGAAACATATAATTGAGATTGAAGCAATACTTGAGCTTTTTTCTCTCGCAAGTATTTGTTCGAGCAGTGATATTGTATTCTTTAAGACTTTGTAGCAGTTATGTGTACAATGTAGAACAGTCATACATACCGGTACTCACAAGGTACACTGTTAGTCGTGTTCTGAGAAAACTGGGTATAACTCATGTGCGTAAAGTGTCGTCCCAGATTAGCCTGTGCAGTCCACACAGGCTAATCAGGGACGACGCTTTCCGCCTTAATTGGATTTTTGCTAAGAAGAGACTTCATTTAAACGAAACGAAAAATGTCATAAAAGCGGAAAGTGTCGTCCCTGATTAGTCTGTGCGGACTACACAGGCTAATATGGGACGACAATTTACGGACATGCATTATGCCCAGTTTTCTCAGAACACGACTTACTGTAATCTTTGATTTCAATTGTGTTCATGATATCCGAAGAAACGAAAAACAATAAAGTTCGGATTCTCGTAAGACGTACTACAGACGAAGTTCTAATATTTTCTAATAGCATAACGGATGTCGAAATAATTGAGTATTGGTGTACACTACACTGAATTTGCAATAAGATATTAACACGGATTCTTTTTGCGTCGGGAATCTAATAAAGGGAGGGTAATTTCATGTTTAATATTCAATTTGAACATTTAATTTTCTACACTCATCATTATGTACGGAAATTATTTACTAACCGTCTATTTTGTATTCGGAAAATGATAAAGTTTCCGAAAGTCCCATAAGTTTTATTCCGAGAGTCCCCTTAGTTTTAAAATATGTGCATAATTAAATAAACATGCAAGTGCATAAAAAACAAGCATATATATTGTCAATATGACAAATTTATGCATTTCATATATCAATCCAACATTATGAATTTATCAAAATTACAAAATGAGTAAATAATGCTGCGGAGATGCTTACTATATATGTCTTATTGTATGCAGTTGGATAGAATATACATGTAGAAGGATCAATCTGGTTCAGACAAAGACTTTTTTCTGTCGGCAGTTACTGAATTTCTGATTTATACACATGCATAGACTACCGAATGTTAAAGATTTCTCGGAATGTCAAATAGAAATTTCTTCATAGAAAAGTACTTCAATAGACTTTATGCAATATGTTCAAAGTAGTAGTAAATGTAGTAGCAGTTGCATCATCATATCAACATCATCGTCGTCGTCATGATTATGATCATAATTATCATGATGATTGTGATCATCATCATTATCATCATTAAGATCATGATCATCTTCATCATCATGATCACCATGATCATGATCATGATTATCATCAACACCATCGCCATCGTCATTATCATGATGATCACCATAATTAGCTAAATCATCATGATCTCATCATCATCAAATTATCATTAACGTCGTCGTCATCATCATCGTTTTCGTCGTCGTCCTCATCATCCCAATTATCCTCATATAAGTAGATAAGTAGTTGTATCGAAAAAAGAAGCATTTGTAGCAAAAGTTGTTGTAGAGGATATTATAATAGTAGCAGTAAAAGTTGCAGTAGAAGTAGTTGTTGTAGTAATAGAAGTAGAAGAAGTAGTGGAAGTAGTAGTTGTAGTAGTAGTCGTAGTAGTCGTAGTAGTAGTAGTAGTAGTAGCAGTAGTAGTAGTAGTAGTAGTAGTAGTAGTAGTAGTAGTAGTAGTAGTAGTAGTAGTAGTAGTAGTAGTAGTAGTAGTAGTAGTAGCAGCAGCAGCAGCAGCAGCAGCAGTAGTAGTAGTAGTAGCAGCAGCAGTAGTAGTAGTAGTAGTAGTAGTAGTAGTAGTAGTAGTAGTAGTAGTAGTAGTAGTAGTAGTAGAAGTAGTAGTAGTAGTAGTAGTAGTAGTAGTAGTAGTAGTGATTCGGCTAGAATATACATCGGATTCGTTGAATTGTAAATCGCGGGGAAGGCCCGTAAGGCTCTTATCGCCCGCCGTATATTTAATTATTGGACTTCAATAGTTTACGATCTCGAAAGTTACTGAATGCATCTTATTTATTGAAATAGTTTGAAGACTTGTTAATTAGCAGATAGAAATCTAAACGAACACTTCATTGGACTTGTGTTTGCATTGTCATTCCTTCGAATTACGTGACAGACAGCACAAAGACTTAAAACATTAAGGGCGTATTTATTTAGAAGAAATATACATATAAATTGACCTACCGGACGAAAAAATCCGCTACCCATTCACGAAATAAACGACGCCATCTTTGAAGTAAGTTACAACTACCCTCACTTAAACCCGATAAGCTACCGTATACGCATGCCCCACCCACACCCCCTCCTGAGAACAGATCATTCATATGCAGCGCACAGTGATTAAACATAGGTACACTAATACTGTGTTTAAATAGTTTCCCATTGAATGTTACAAAAAGGTTATCAGAAAAAATGTCGGGCTGAACATAAGTCTAAACCTGTATAAATAAGATAGTTATCTTATATTTCATCGGTAAAGAAACATATACTTGAAATTGAAGCAATAATTGAGCATTTTTCTCTCGCATGTGTTTGTTCGAGCAGTGATATTGTATTCTTTAAGACATTGTAGCAGTTAGAACAGTCATACATACCGGTACTCACAAGGTACACTGTAAGTTGTGTTCTGAGAAAACTGGGTATAACGCTTGTGCGTAAAGTTTCGTCCCAGATTAGCCTGTGCAGTTCGCGCAGGCTAATCAGGGACGACATGTTCCGCCTAAATAGGATCTTTGCTAAGAAGAGACTTCTTTTAAACGAAAAATGTCATAAAAGCGGAAAGTGTCGTCCCTGATCAGGTACGTTGAACAATAAATTAAATGTAACAAATAACAGTAACAAATGTACGTTATGTGATAATGTCATTGCGAAACGACTGTTAATTGATACATCATGCATTGGCGCCACCTCCTATCAACAGCGCCATCTCTTAATAATCGGCTTATCTCTTTTGGAAAAATGCAAAATTGTCTACAACGTCGACAAGAAGCCAATATTTTTGTGCATGCAGCATCTAATGTATGTTGTACGCAATCGTTTGAGGCCGTAAGCGATTTAATTGGGTATAATTGTTTTCGTCACAGAAGAAAAACTCATCGAAATGCTATTTACAACTCTACCATGCCACAACTTATGAAGGTTTACGCGTTTTTAAATCGGTTGAGAATGTATGTTACTGTACTTTTTTATGAATTAATCTTCGCTGAATCGCACTACATTGAACGATTTTAAAAATAATGTGACATATGTTGAAAGAAACATATAAAACCTAATCACCCTGTAAAAGTATCCATAAAATTTCGAAACATCAGGGCCTGAGCACCACGTCGGAAGTTACATTGGATCATTTATTAATGCACCTCATTAAAGAGGTGGCGCGCATGATTAACGGCCGTGCTAGTAGCCATTGTATTAATTACTTACTTTTGTTTTAGTAATAGCCAATAAAGGTTTGAATTATATCTGAATGATAAAAATGCATTTGTACACGCATGATAAGGTGATCTTAATATTAATAAACGATATATAACGTGTTTATTTATCTACGAATTATACAGAATCGCATGAATCTGCCATCCTCTTCAGGAAATACAAGGCCTATTCAATTTTACAAAATGTTCTTATGTGTCCTCCTGCAAGTAAATTATGAAGTAAACACTGTTTTCGAACTTGTATTACTGTCGATTATCTTTATTTTCGTAACCAAAATACACTAATAACTCATATTGTAAAATGAGTCCGAAATATCAAAGCACTGATCATTTTGTATATTTTGTTATTAAAACACCGATTGCCTTTTAAAAGATATTTCTTGTTTCTTGTAGTATTTATTACAGCTTCTTTTATGCAAATTGCGTGATACGTGGTAATATTATGCAGCGTTTTACTTGTTTCATAACCTATAAAACAACGAAAACCAAAATATCAAAGACAAAGGTTTATTATAGGTACATTTTAAGAAAAGCAAAAAGCAGGAGTGGTGCAAGCAAGAAAAGCATGGAATAATACCTTTAACAACTACAGCATTTACTGAAATGAGCTTATTAACTGACTTTTGCATATGTTAACGTATTCTAAGAAAAGCAAAAAAGCAGGAGTGGTACAAAGAAGAAAAGCATGGAATAATACCTTTAAAAACTACAGCATCTACTGAAATGAGCTTATTATTCTAGCACGTACGCATCATATATATTTATTTCAACCTCCGTCTTTCATGATCTTGTTCTATTTCAGCACCTGCCATCCATAAGTTAACATCTATTTATTTATTGTTTGTGTTTGTTTAAGTGTAACAATTCATAGGCAAAACACACGAGCATTATTATAAAATCACGTACTGTAATAGTTCATTATGAAACTGCGAAAACATGTTTAATGCGGTTTTGAGGTTGACATTTTATGCAAACTTATGCATGCAATTATGTCTCTCATACACTGCATTCAGGTTCAGTTAATTGTAAGCTATATTTTCGAATCGCGTGCATCCATGTATCGACGAAGACGGATGACCAAGACCACCAACACCAAGATGCAAATCGTGAGCACAACGCCCAGGGCGACAACAACTGCAATCAGTTCAGTGGAAAAGGTGGACACCTCCTTGGCTTCAGATCTTCCCGGATAGTTGATGGTGTCATTCGTTGACACGACGGACATGCCTTAAAACAAAGATTTCGTGGGATGTTCATGTTTCCTGCGCCAATAAGGAATGGACATAATTTAAACGTTTATGTTTTGTTTCTTAACTTTTATCGGATAAGGTTGAATCACATAGTTTTGACAAAGTTAAATAAGTCGAGGTGAAATATATTGTAAACGAAGTATTACCTGGAGGCAAGATCACCAATGGTCGGTTCAAAGTCATGACATCAGTGCTTACAAGTCCATCAGCGGATCGTCGTTTTTTTGCTCCGCAAGTCACCTATGTGATATTGAAATAACTGAGTCGCGTTATGAGAAAACTGGGTTTAATGCATGTGCGTAAAGTGTCATCCCAGATTAGCCTGTGAAGTCCGCACAGGCTAATCAGGGACGTCACTTTCTGCTTTTATGGTATTTGTCGTTTAAAAGAAGTGCCTTCTTACCGAAAATCTTGTTAAGGCGGAAAGTGTCGTCTCTGATTTGTCTATGCGGACTGTACAGGCTTATCTGGGATGAAACTTTACGCACATGCATTAAGCCCAATTTTCTCATAACACGACTCTTTTCATTATTGTTTCGTTACACCCATACCGGTTACAATGGAGGGGATTGAATTAACCCACAGTCCGTAATGCCTGTAGTCAGTCTGTCAGTCCTCGAACATTGGACTCTGCGATCAAAAAGTACTGAAGGTATTTGAATGATAATTAGCATAATTAGAAAAGGAAATTTGAGGATTTTGTAAAAGACCTTGTTTTCCAGCATGTGTCATAGGTCATGTCATTGTTTCTCAAAATGAATGAAACGTAATATTTAATTCACGTAAAAAGAATACCGGAAGATAAATGGTATTTATTCGCTGTTTTGATTGCAAATTGTCTCGATTTCCGCTTTTATGTTTACCGCTACACAATTTCCGTCGCAAAGTGCAACATCGACTTCAATTGTGACAGATGAAAGAGCCGATGACGGTGCGGGCCTGCTACCAACTGCCACCGGTAAGAACATGTTGAAAGGAACCAAAAGGATTCCGTCAGATCCAATATCCTCTTTCCCTGGCGCTTGAATGGGAGCGCCATTGACCGGGCATCTGAAATTAAACGATCTATAATATAATGTTCCGCTTTAAACATAAATTATCATACCGTGAGTGAAGCATTTTTAAAAGAGGAAATTGCAGGTACCATATTGTGCAGTTTTTATATTATGTTTTATTATTATTATTATTAAATGTAAGCGAACCGATAATGGGCAGCTACATGTATGGGCAATAATGTGTTTTCGATTAGCTCCTTGATACTAAAACACAGGAACAGGTCACTCTGTCAGTCAAGGTAATCATTCAAGAGCTTGACCGATCCGGAAAGCAAGAAATATTCAAATTAAGTTTAAATCAGACAAAATACTTCACGTTATTATAGCTTATCTTAGCACAAAGCGCTCATGGTAAACTTAAGTAGACGTTTGTTGTCCATGTGTTGTCATGCGTCTTGAGCACTTCTGCGTGCAAATACGCATCATTTATGAGATTTTCTTCATGAAACTTGGTCGGAAGATTTGTCTAAATGAAAACACTTCTGAGTTCGAAACTGCGCCGCGTTGGGTAAAACATGCAGTCAATAGATCACTTGCAACTAAGCAGCTTTTGACACTCCAGAAGTCACGTGTGTGGCTCAATCATCACAAAAACTTGCTCACAACATATGGTTAAATCATATTGCGGCTGTGTTTGAAAATAGTTCCGCTGATTAAAAAATACTTCCCATGGGAGTGCAGTTTTCCTTATTTGGTTGTAGTTAAACCTTGTAAACACTGTGCCAATTTTCATGAACCTTTCTCAGAAAATGTGTTCTTGTTATTTGCAAACTCATAAACATATGGTCGGTCAATTAAAAATATCGCTTTCAGAGGGTTGAACAATTTCATTTATAAATAGCATAAAATTAACATTTTGTATATTCTTTATGAAACCCTCTATAAAATTTATCTAATGTCGACCGAGCTTGAAAATGTTTTCGTTCCGTTCACAAACACGTCCAGGGGCGGATCAGCTTAACATTTCTACTGTGGGCACATTACATTTGTTCTGTTTTATATGTGAAGCTTGAAACATTTATTATATCTCTCTATCACTACCACTGATCTTCAAGTAGCAATAACCTCCCTTTGCAAATGAATTAATCACATACACTTGTGCACATAAAACGAATGAGAAAATTAATTAGATGCATACACTGTGTTTTTTCAACCATGTTATTGATTAAACAATTTTGAAAGCATGTAAAATGTGTTGGTTTGACGTAGGAGTACACGTTTAAATGGCGTGTACGTATCACACGAATTTATCAAATTACTTAAAAGAATGATACACGTAATTTGTTAATTTAGTTCAATAATCAAACATGTTATTTATCGGTTTTTATAGGGTTGATGTTGTTCACGTTAAAGTAGTGTGTGTGTGTGTGTGTGTGTGTGTGTGTGTGTGTGTCTGTGCGTGTGTGTGTGTGTGTGTGTGTGTGTGTGTGTGTGTGTGTGTGTGTGTGTGTGTGTGTGTGTGTGTGTGTGTGTGTGTGTGTGTGTGTGTGTGTGTGTGTGTGTGTGTGTGTGTGTGTGTGTGTGTGTGTGTGTGTGTGTGTGTGTGTGTGTGTGTGTGTGTGTGTGTGTGTGTGTGTGTGTGTGTGTGTGTGTGTGTGTGTGTGTGTGTGTGCGTGTGTGTGTGTGTGTGTGCGTGTGTGTGTGTGCGTGTGCGTGTGTGTGCGTGTGTGCGCGCGCGTGCGTGCATGTGTTTCTACTCGTAAAATACATGTCGATGATCGGCCGACAAATGGGCATTAGTTATCGAATGTAAATTGAACAATTTTATTATTTAGATTTACTCGTAATATCATTACTTAAAGGTAATAAGGTACTCTTTTGCATACCCATCATCTATAACTGTAACGGGTGCCTCAGCGCCGACCTTGAATGTTACGGTGCTGATAGTAAATCCAAACGCAGCTTTGGTGCAACAAAAAAATAAATCAAATGAACATGTTTATCGTTTAATAAAGGTTTTACATTGAAATTTAGAAAGTCATTATAACATGTAGATGTAATTTTTACGGAACGGCATGTGTTTCAAATAAAACCGCTAATGTGTTACTTTTTACACCTTTTAGCGTTTCATATACAAAGTAATGATGTTAAAAAAACTTTCAAATGTGTGTGTTCTTTTCAAGTGAATTAAAATATTCGACCAAACAATAGATAACAACGAACCATTTCCAAACAAGTATGTCAAAATAATCCATGTGCCTATCATACCTGAATCCATTAAAATGTAATAAATAAAAACTTGCATTAAACCGTCTTCTTTCAATTTTAAAATAGTAAACAATACTGTACAATGCCGCGAAACTGCTACTTACTCCGATTAAAGTAAAGTCTATGATTACAAATAAACATATACATACAGTAAGATATGTCAGTTAATTATTAACTGAATATAGTTTATTTAATTTTTCCGTAAAAATTTGCATTCTCATTACATTTGTAAGCATAGGAGAGCTAATGCATAGTCGGAAAAGAACTACTAAGGATTAATAGAAATCAAGAAATGTACTTATTTAAAAAAAATTGCTATTAAAGAGATAAAAGTAAAACCGTTTATTGACATGATCCGAATATTCATGCGACAATGTGTCAAAATGAGTCCTATTATTTCAGATGCAAAATTAACGTACCATTATCGGCCGAAGGAATTGACGCCTTCAAATTAACAGCGTCTCCAACACTGACGCTAGTAAGTGCAGTTCCCGTCCCGTCTACTACCGCAAACGTCACCGTTGTGCCGAATACGTCTGAGACAGCGGCAGTCTGGCCGAGCAGCCTTTTGTGAAACGATAATGCTTACTGCCAATACTCAAGGCATTTTACTTGCTTACTTAAACAACTATCATATCAGGATTAAAGCCTAAACAACTCAAGCACAAGGTTTCTAAAGTGATTGCTTTGACAACATAGTGTTCATGCCTTTTTTGTTAAAGTGTTGGAATCCTAATCCTGTAACGAATGACAAAAATAAAACACGAACTAGGTATAATACACACAATTATCTGAGTAAGTATATGTTACTCGTATCTTTTTAATATATCTCTTAACCCATATATGCCAAGTGGACTCTCCCATCCTTCTAAATTGGATCAATTTATTTCCAAAATAAGGGATGACTGGTATATTTATTTCTATATTTAGAATATTACTTACTGAAATTCCTTTAAGCAAACAGCGCAGACCCAGATGAGACGCCGCATCATGCGGCGTCTCATCTGGGTCTACGCTGTTTGCAAAGTCCTGTTTTTAGGACGCTAGGCATCAATGGGTTAACGAAAAAGTCAGACACGACCTACAATTCGCACGTATTCGTACCGTAAATTGTTGTCAAACGAATTGTATCAATTACCAGTGTAATCTATACTTACGTTGTTACGACGGATGCAGTTTTAATTTGGGAAGTCAAATCGATGTTACACGTCACTCCAAATACCTCGTCGTTTAATGAAACAAAACCGCTGTATTGTTGAATAACCAAATAAAACTCCGTGTCCTGAAATTGTATGTAAGAATAATAAAACTAGTATTTTGGTGTTTAAACACGTGTACATAAATCGTTGACTTTGGCATTAGCTTTGTTTGATAATGTAACGTATAACATGCGACGAGTAGTTCAAATGTAAACATTGTTGTATAACATACTTAGAGTGTAAATACAGTTCAGCATAATGAAATTAAACCCAATTGCCGGTATATCAAAGATCATACATAACAGCGGTCAGAGTACACGTTCTAATAAAGAAAATCAAATTAAGCGGAAACCCAAACAAACGTCGACCAATTTCATACCAAAATGTTACGATAATGTAGGTCATTTCCATTATCAACAGTTTTATTGTAGCTACCAGATCCACAGGCAACCATTCAGTATAAAAAGAGAGTCAGATTTTGTTTTGTAGAGATTCGGCTAGCATATATATTTATATTTTTTTATACCACATTTATAAAGCATGGATTCCTTTAATTGTTAATCGCGGATAAGGCCCGTAAGGGTCTGGCCGCCCGCCTTATTTTTAATTATTGGACTTGAATATTTTACGATCTCGGAAGTTATTGAATGTATCTTAGTTAGTGCAATATTTTGAGAACTTTTTAATTAGCAGAATAAACTCTTAATAAACACTTCATCGGACTTGTGTATGCATTGTCATCCATTCGAATTACGTGACAATAATGAGTATGCTAAATTTTATACTGTCCATTAAAAGGGACCATTGTTAAATCATAAACATATGTACAATTTATTTATTGGAAGCGCTTTTAACACGTATTTATTTTGTTTATACTCGTGTAACCAGATACGTTTAGATGTTTTTAGATGCACTATCAAATATACGTTTTGTATCTTTTAACAGTTATCTTTTTCGCTTTATAATACAACTTGCGCGATAGACAGATTAAAAAATAACTGATTAAGTACGTCCATTCATATAAATAAAAAAGTAACCATGAGTAAGTTAAATCTCATATAAAGCATATAACGACCGGGAAACAACCGCTCAGTAACTATTTCTACAGTAACGCTTAGACAAAAGAGCTTAGTGTCCTGATGGTATAAAACACATAAACGTATCCTCACAAATGTAAATGTACATCCTGCGTCCGATGTGTCCATAATATACGTTTGCGGTGAACTGGTTACGGTGGTTGAAGCACATCCTGTACCGACACCATACACGGTGTAGCCGTTTGTTGCACCCGTGATGGTGAGAGTCACTTTCGGGCCAGCTTCACAGTCTGCGATAACTGAAAAGTATAACGAGTGGTTCAACAAAAGGCAGAAGATATGAGGCAATATATGTGTAAACCTAAATATTCACTACTTAACTCGCACAATCACGTGTCTAAATACGTGTTTGGGTTTGAGAACAAGCCAGATAGTCCGTTATTATGCTCACGCTTGTCGAAGTTAGATAAACTGTTTACTTTGTCCGTGTAATTTTAATTGGTGTTTTATCAGTTTTTAAAATATACGTCTATCCGATCAAGCATTCTTCCTGATAGTTGTGGGAGGGGTTCGCAAAGGCAGAACAACCTTATCACCCATATGGCTATGAAACATATTAATTTGCCGCCATTTCCTTTATGTGTCTGTGTTCCGTACCTGAGGAAGCTGCTGTAGTGCCACCCACCGTCAGAATGGCAATTACGAAAACAACGCACATCATGGTCACTAAAACAAAACATGTCTTTTTTTTGTAAATCTCTTTGTTTATTTATCACAAACTTGAAGTAAAAGAGATTTATGTTAAATATTTTAAAATTACACGTTTTTTAGTAACTTGATCCCCGTCACAACTGAATCGTCCGATGATGTATATGCATTAAATGAATGGTTTCAGACAAGTGGATGATGTATATGCATTAACTGAATGGTTTCAGACAAGTGGATGATGTATATGCATTAACTGAATGGTTTCAGACAAGTGGATTTATGTTTTTTTCACGAGACTTATACTTGCAGAAAAATACAACATTAAGGCATTCACATTATCAGAAATAGGACCAAAATGAATACCCTTTTAAGGACAATACTCACGATAAACAGTATTTGAAATAGGAAATAATAATGTAAAATACATCCTAAATAATATTTGACAAACACAATCTTTATTATTTCCTTTTCTTACCATAATTTAAAATAAAGATATGAGTGTTTTCATAACAAATCGGATTTATCTCATCAATATCATCAATGAAAAAGCTCTTAATCCATAACTCCTGGATTTCTCTTTGTCAATCATAAATGTATTGAAATGTTGTAAATATGTGACTTCAACCTCATATGACTATTTTCCTGAAAACCAATCGTCTCAAAAATATAAATACATGTAAAGTATTTAATTTAAAGTTAAAATTGTACAAACTATATTCACTTTAATTCCAACAAGGGTTGCTTATTATTCAAATGAACAAATGTACACTAATATAATTTAAATAATGTGTTTGCTTTGAATATATTTTTTTACGCAATAGTTGTTCAACCTATTTCAGAGTTAGCAACTGTATTATCTGTTTTGGTTTTCAATTAAGAAAACCAGTTCACAAAAAAGCTAAAGAAGTATGCACAAAAAACTCACCTTCTACTGAAGAATGGATCCAAAATTACAACGCTTCTGCGGTCCATAGTGCGATCCATTTTATAGATTCAAACGGTTCAGGGTGAATAGTTTTACGAAACGACGCCCTCCTAGATACTAATCTTATTGGTGAGATTGTTTATAAAATATCACGTGACACATGCATACGTCATTCAACCAAAAACAAGGCGTCTCATTTGTTTATCGGAGCAACCGTGAACTGTGGCAAGGTTGTCGTACAACGCCTACAGTATTGTAACATCAATAATGTCTTACCCGTTTGAATGAATGAAAGAAATGGAAAAAAAAACAACAACTAAATCGCTATGACTATTATACACCATCTAAGATGAATAACAAACAAAAATACAACAACAACACGCAAACAGTTGAAGTAAAATGCTAGCTTCAATGGTTATCGTCGACATTTGATTTTATGGAGTTTCTCTAACATTATAAATGACAGAAGTTTAATAACATATGATTTGATTAAGTGGCCACTTTGACTATGCCAGCTTCAATGGTTATCGTCGACATTTGATTTTATGGAGTTTCTCTTACATTATAAATGACAGAAGTTTAATAACATATGATTTGATTAAGTGGCCACTTTGACTATGCCTGCTCCTTTTGGTACCCTGGTCTTATATTCAGTCACTTAAAAATAGGTTTCAAACTACACAAAACAAGGTGATTAGATTTATTCTGAATATGGATAACAGATCCCATGTTGGTCAAGAACAGTTTTCATACTTAGGTTGGCTGCCTGTTTCAAAAAGAGTAGACCAGGTGATACTTAGTTATGTACATAATGTTAAAAATGGCCTTGCACCAGAGTATATGGGTGAGCATTTTAAGCCATTGTCTGGTGTGCATAATCGTTGTACTCGGTCCAATATGGCAGCTCAGCCAGAATCTGTTCATTTTGCTGATAATTTTACATTTGTAGACTCTTTGGTTCTAAAACATATACAAATAATGGTATCAGTTTATGGAACAATCTTCCACAAAACATCAGGGATGTATCTAAACCTTATCATTTCAAGGGTGCCATCAAAAAACACTTTTTACAATCTTTATAGATTCGCATAGTATAATTTTTAGTATGTATTTTATGTTCTTTTAAAAACTGTAATGCATTTTTAAGTCTTATGATCATTATAATGAAATGATCTCATATTTATTTATTTTCAAACTCTTAGTGTGCTACAAAGTGTGTTTATTAACTACATATGCAGTGTGATACTTTCTTAAGCAACTTCAGTGATATAATGTACATGTGATAATATTTGTCATAACTTAAACAGTAATATACTTGATATATTAAACAGTACATCTTTGATACGTATAAATTATTAAATATTTAATACATGACTGTTTCATGGTTACTGTCACAAATATCAAGGACCACAATGGAAATAAGTGAAAATCATTTTTCTCTTTTTCGGCGTAAGCTGCATAAGCCAGCTTTTCACCTTAGCCTGACCTTTGTAAGTGTCCAATAAAATTCCAATAAAATTTCCCGCGGCTAGGTACGAATGAATACACTTCATTTATTCCATTGGCTGATTTGAGTATACCACCAGAACATTGGAAACATATCCGCGTCTTTGTAACACTGTTTTACTGTATGAAACAATTTTATCTCGAATGAAAAGGCTTAATAGATAGAACAGTTTTACACTCAATTCTCGACATCAATACAGTTTGTGCGTACACCTTTTATTTTCAGAGTATTACCAGCGCAAGAGCGTTTATACTTAAAAGGCTATGTTCTCATATTTAGTACTTACTTCCTTATTCCTGTCAACATGTTAACATGTAAAAGTATAAAGAGCAATGGAAGCGAGGCCTCACTTTAAAGCATTGCATTTCAACCCGCGAGGTATATCGGGTCAATTCGCGGACATTCAGAGTTTATATACAGGTCATCACCGGAGTTGGCGGCCAGTAAAATAATCGTTATATAATAAAGACGCTATCCGTGAACTAGGTGACCTGGAATTTTCTTTAGACCAGAAATATGTTAAATGAAGATATTCAGCAATATAATTATGGTATGTAAATAATAGATTCTTAATGTGTTTTCAACAATACAATGATAAATATTATTGTTGATAAATTTAACAATAATTATTCGTCCATATTGCCTAATGTACTAAAGTGATATTATGAGCATGTAACAGTTTATAGGTGTCTATCGCAACCGTTGATTATTTTTGATGTTTCTACTTCATATACACTTATATTAATTAATGCAGCATCATCATACTAAAACAATATACCAGAAAGAGAAAAATAATGCATTTGAATATCAACCGTACTTTCGTTTGACAACTGATCATGCGTTTACGAGTTGAACCTAAATTTAGTTTTAGTGCAGATTTGTTCATACGACACAAAGACACGAAATTGTTTTACGGATCATTTCAGCTTACAGGACTGGGTGGGTCACGTAAGAATATCGAATATAAAATATATTTTTATAAACAACTGGTAGCAAGGTGAGTTGCAGATAATTAATCAGTAACCACATTTTAACTAACTATTTTGACCTGTTAATTCTTTTCAGCTCAATTCAACAGTGCAAAATGCCCATAATATCACTTTAAGCATTAGCACGATGATAATTGATACTGTTAATAATCGAATCAAATAGCAATGCCCGACAAACCACTAAAACAGGTTTGTTCGAAGAACGCGCCTATAAATACGGATACTTCTCGTGTGGCCGGTTGACTCATATGTTTAAATTTCACTTCCATTTTTCTTTTGGTTTTCTGTTTTGTATCTATAGGTTTATGACCAGCAATATGTTATAATGTAAAATAAGCCGCGAAAACTCCCCGTAACATCCCGTACTGCGTGTGATGCAGCTAAGAACTGCACAGAAAAAGACATTCGCTACACTTGATCTCATTCATTAAACTATTTACGCCGAATATCTTTTTTAAAGATATTTCTTGTTTGTGTTATCCTTGGTATTGTGTGTGCATTCCATGGTTTACTATGTATATTGCTGTGATAATATATTTCATGTTGTCTGCATTATGTAGTAACTATGTTATGTTCATATTTTTACCAAATAAAATAAAATCAAATCAAATCATTGTCGTGGGAAGTTTTAAACAGGTAGGGCAGTCACGCCGTCTTTCAATTAAACAATCATGTACGCCATCTCAATACTTGAACCTAGCTGATGTAAGATATCGGGTATCACTTGCTGACTTATTGACCATATCATAATGAGACAATTGCATGTGTATGCCCTTCAGTTATGGTGAATTGAAAACTTATTTATACACTCAAAAGTAAGATATAAATCAGAGAAACATAATTGAAACTTTCTGAGTCACGCTGAAATGAAGCGAACACAAAATCAAACCTCACCATGATTTGATAAAACTGAGTCACGCTGAAATGAAGCGAACACAAAATCAAACCTCACTATGTTTTGATAAAAAAGATTTAGAGACATATCATCATTTTATTAAATAATTAAATCATCGTTATACTATTGCAGAAAAAAGCCACAATAACGGACGTAAAGGACCAAATAATTTGGGTTGGGATTTTAAACAGAGTGAAACGAAGTGAATACTAAGTTATTTATTTTAACAATGTTATGTCATCATCTTTGACATTTAAAGGGTATATTTTAGTCATATAACATTCATCGTTTAAATCAAACTTATCTTGAAAGAGTTAAGTCAACCAGAAGAAACACTTCGCTTTTCCATTGCACTCCTCTTTTATTAAGTTATTCGCTCCTCTTTTTTTCTACCTCGTTCCCTCGACCTTAAAAGTCGTTCCCACGAGTTAGTATGTCGTTATCTCGAGTTAGTATGTCGGGGAAACGACATAGAAGGAGCGCAATTTTTAAAAAGCGGAGTCAATGTCCCTCTATGCCACCATATGGAAGTAATACACAATACACGGATTGATACGGCCCAAATATCATTATAAAATGCAATACATTCAGCCAAAGTTATTAACGCTATGAAATTTGATAATGAAAATGACTACGTGTTAGATAAGAATATACTAAAGTGATGAGAAACTTTATCGTAGATAAAAATCAAATATTCTTATAAAAAGGAAACACAGTTCTTTTCATGATTCAAAACATAGTTCTTTACATGATTGAATATAAATAGTTAGGTTCGGTATTTCTATCAGATCGGCGCCATATTCGATTGAAAACGGGCGCAATGTTTATCATAGTTATTTAAAAGCAGCTCAAAACTTTCAAAAAAATAACCTACACTTATGTGACCTTGACCTTTGACCTATTGACCTGAAAATAAATAGGAGTCATCTGCCCGTCATGATCAATGTCCATATGAAGTTTCATGATCCTAGGCCTAAGCGTTCTTGAGTTATCATCCGGAAACCATCTGGTGGACGGACCGACCTACATGAGCAAAACAATATACCCCCTCTTCTTCGAAGGGGGGCATAACAAAAATATACTTTTACAATGGTAAACATCAAAAACAAACATATGATGGTATTCTTACTACTCACAAACACTCAATTCAGAACAGATAATGAATGGAAAGCACTGTCACATATCGACTTGAGCACGGTTTTCGAAAATCACATCTTTGCCGCTCAGGAAGAACACAAAGAATCTATATAAACATATACACATTATTTTTGGAATAAACATGCTAGGATGGATTTATTTTGCTCTTTTGAGTGATATATTTAAAAAAAATCGATTCGCGTTGTGACAAATACAGCGGTAAGCTACGCTTTAGTCCCAGAGGGCGTCCAGGTAAATTAAAAAGTCCTCAATTTATGAGCTTTGATTTTTGTCCTATATATATATATTCGAAATTGTTAAATTTACTTACAATTAATGATAAATTAATAATATAAGGAATATCAAACAACACGTCCATCCGTGTTTCCTTGTAGTGACCTCCCAGTCACCTTCCAAACAGTAGACAAAGTAAACATGACCGAGGGGCCTTCCGACCATTAAGAGACCGCCCAGTAATTCATCAAAACATCTCACTAATCTCGGTCATCTCCTTCGGTCCGCTTTATGTTTAACGTAGGACTGGTCGGTCACATAAAGGTCGGAAGGCCCGCAGTCATTTTTACTAATTCTTTAAATGTACACTTTTAAGTGAAGGTCGTTTCATTGAAATATAATAAAGTTTAAAATAAACTTATTTTACCAGGGGATAAATGTGTTTTGTTTTGGGGCGCGTTTCTGTTATTTTGGCGTAGCTGTCTAAGATTGACTTTTACTAGATTTATCGAGATTATTATATGCAAAAGGAAGTTTCAAAGTAGGCTGCAAAAGTAATAAAAAGTCATTTAATGCAAATTTTTAGCTTTAAACACAGACGGCATAGGTTTTTGTTTCAACATTTATTCCATTGTATTAAATACGTTATATATATTTTTTGTAATTTTCCCTTTTTAAGAATGTATTTTGTTTAAATAAAACGTAGTTGGCACTCAGATACTCGTATCCATATATAATATGATATCTTAAATAGACCATACTGGTCAACTGATTATTGTTCAGTAAGATAACATTTAATATTTTACTTGATTACGTTATTAAACAGGTGTCCTTTAGCAAATAGGCACTTTACTGCATAGTGACAATAATTTATACAATTTAGATTCGATGTTTGTCAAATTTTTTCATCTTCAACTTTAACCCAGCATGCAAAACGAACGAAATTCCACTTACACATAATGTAACACTTGTTTAGATTCATTCACTACAGCAGTACTGTTCTGCTTAAGTAGTTAAAGGGAGATTTTCGCAGTTTGTCAAAATGACATTTTTCTAGCTTGTTGTCACATATTCAAATCATATATGAACAATGTGCATCAGCGAGCGACAAAACTCTAATGAGATATACTAATACATACACAAAATTATGGCTTTCAAATAATAATCGTTAGAAATTGATAACATTGTAAAGCGTAAAAAACGCGAAACAGGTGAATAATGGGGAGAGTTTTGATGTCTTCGTTATTTTTATGTGACATAATGTGGATTGCTTACATAAATTATAAAATATGCTTAAAATAAAATAGATGGCTGAGCGGTATAGGGGATGTCCGTTAGTATAAATGTCAGTGGTTCGAGCCCAGGTGCGGTTTCCTTATTCCTATCTTTAATTTAATTATTGTTTTATTCTGGAGCATTTTTGTTCATATGCTTAATTTTTTCAATTTAAAGTATTTAATCACTAACTTCAAAACATGCCAAAAAATCGTTGAACAAGTTCCTTTAAAGGGGCCTTTTCGCGTTTTGGTAAATTGACAAAATTAAAATAAAAATGTTTCAGATTCGCAAATTTTCCTTGTAGTTATGCTATTTGTGAGGGAACAGTACCACTGTGCATTTAACATGCTCTAAAAAAATTCATTATATGCATCTTTTGACGATTTAAAAAACCTGAAAATCATCAAACGTTGCAACGCGAAACGATTGAATAATTTGGAGAGTTCTGTTGTTGTCGTTATATTTTGTGATACTACGAGGATTGCTTAAATAAAGCATAAAATACATCACTCATTGTATGAGCACGGATGGCGAGAGACTTTTACTCCAGAGTTCAGTGGTTCGAGCCGAATAAAGGGTTACTTTTTTGTCTTTCTTTAATTTTATTCTAGTTTTTTACTGTTTTTTTTAGATCCCATGTTTACATTTATCAATATACAGTATTTAATGGCAAACTTCAATAAATGCACAAATCTGTGAAAAGGCCACTAACCACTCCACAAAGAAATATCATTCCAATAATCGATCATACATTTTACCCCAGGCACCATAATCATGGTTTATTGCCCAACTAGAAACATGTATAAGGCTGATATTACTTCGACATCAGTATTTTACACATTATATGTAGATATCAAAAACATTAAATAATTGATTCACAATTATTTTATAGCTAAATGATGTTTTACCTAAACCGATAGTTTGACAATATTTTACTGCAAACGGAAGTGGTCACGCAAATCCGGAAAATCGAGATCGGGAGATGTCTCCATGAGGATTTAAAGCATTAGTTGCACATGTGTAGATAGTATTATCAAGATATCAGATTACACTCAACCAAACTACTGATAATACACTTTCTTTCAATCAAACACAAAATGTTGTCTGATTATGTGAAGTTTATATCGGGCTATTTCATAATTGTTTTTATGTTTTTGACAATGTAAATCACTGCCTGCTCAGAAGAAATATACGGATATTGATGGCATGACTGCTCGGTTTATCATGTGGCTTCATTTGCGGGGACCGGATGAATTGACGGGACCTCGCGATAACACGAATCTTTGTTTATTGGAATACACTAAGCATGTTCTAATATGAACGCCGAGTTTTGCCTGCATCGCTCATTTATACCCGACTCTTCTTCATGAAAAAGACATGCATGCTTTTGCTGTTGTTTACTGATGTTTATGTAGCAATGCAAATCGCAAATCGACCTTGCGTGTAACATCCTATTTTGCAACCCCGCAACCAGTTGAAACGAGTGGGCCTTGAGTGGGAACGTCGGCTGTTGTTTTTTTTATGCGCTGGATGGTAAGATCATGCGCCGGATTCCTCTCAGAATGACAAAATGTCGTGAAGACGCGGGTGTTATTAAAACATATAGTCATAGACACAACATCAATGGTATATTAGATCAACGATCATTACTGAACTGTTAACTAGAAAACAGTTACCGCCTTATATGTTTTGCATAACATTGATAGCTTATTTGCTAATAACAGTTTGGCAATTTCATAAAGCAGATTGTATACAGTTTTGTTATTAGAGTGGCTATCAAGATGGTATTTCTAGTCTTCTAATGAATACAATATTCACCGACATCTCGATGACGGCATAAGTATGTATTTTTCAAATTAATTGTTTACATATCTGCAAGTTAAAAACAACTTAATCAGATATAATATGCAAGTCGGGGCCTTCTGGAAAATATGTGGTTTGGTTCCTAAGGGGCCTTTAACAAATAACCCAAGTTATATAATAAATATTTGCAAGAAATACACCGAACTCATTTCCTACACAACAATAAAGTATACACAAAAGTCCAAAAATCACTTCCAAAGCAACTCACACTTCAAATGAACTAAATAAAAACAGCCAATACATTACATTTATCGAGATCTAAGAAATATGTTTAGTCTTAATTCAGTCAACGCTGTCTGTGTAGACAAAGTCATATCTGTTTCTAAATGTATGTATATTATAATGCTATGTTAGAGGGCCTTTTAGCAGACATTCGTTTGGGGTTTCAACATTCCAACCTAATTTCATAGTTTGAGTGGTCAACATACTCAATCGTTAATAAAAATATTGAATATGAAAATAAACTGATTAAAAGGATAATGACATAACAAACGTAAACACTCAATAAAATATTGAATATGAAAATAAACTGATTTCTTCGGTGTGTGTGTGTTTTATAAACAATATTTACGTTTGAACGCGAGCGCAACACTAGGTTATTTCTCAAAATGAGACTAGCATTCAAGATTTATTGTGAAATTGAATTAAATGAACGCATTTATCAATCATCTTTAGTGGAAAAATAACAATAATTTTAGTTTGTCCATGAAGTCAGACATGCCCGCCGGGTTATGATAATATCCGACTTAAATAAATACATTGATTCATTTATGATCAATGGATACGGAGAAATAGTATCTTTACATCTCACATCGTCAATTAAAATCTTGTACAATTTTAGCCATGTGTAATGTCATTCAACGTTATACATCGCCCACTGGTTGGTGAAAAGTGTTATTGTTTATTTAAAGCGCGAATAAAAGTGTGGACATAATCATAGTTTATGTAAACAATCATATGATATATTTAGTATAATGTTATTGTTATTTATTGATGTATGAAAAATTAAATTTGAAACGTTCATATGGTTATTATGTCGCTAAAGCTGTTAAATAAATACGGGCTGTAGTTGAAACTCTTTTTGATTTCATTTCACCGTTCTTCAGAAATTTACGCAGTCATAGCGAAATACCACACACTACCTGTGCAGATGATAAGCACTTGTTGGAAACAGAGGAAAACAATAAGTAGACAAAACAGGTACGATATCAACGCTACAAAAAGTTCCTGTATTATTTATGGTCCTTCTGCAAAGCATGAAGAAAAAAAACCTTTAAGTTCAATGGACTCTCCATTCTCGAAACAGAAAGCACCATGCACATAGGAAATAAAAGGAAAAAAGTACATCTTGGTAAAAGTACAGGGTACTCCCTCCAAGTAGCAGGCTTACATGGGAACACCGGTGAAACAGGATACTAAAGCACTCATATGGCTTACAAACGTTTTCCCTTGAATACCATATGACCTAGAAGTACTACCTTACAAACAGAGTGATGTTGATAAACTCGACACTAACCAAAAGAAAACCTCAAAACAAATTCAATATCTAACAAAAAAGGACATCTAACATGGCAGCCTCCGCACTCCTAGGAGTTATCCCTACATTAGCTCAAATGCACAACAAATGTCCCCTTGTTTTATTAACATCACAGTGAGTGTAGATTCTGTGAAACATGAGGCATCCAGAAGACAACTCGCAGTTAGACCGCTTGAAGACAAAAATTTATTCTCCAGAGCTCGCAGACTTCCCAAACAATACGGTCTTCAAAATGCTTACTCACTCCTGAAAAATGACACAGCCTTTGGAAAGCCATGTTAAATCACCACATTAATGAGCACAGTGAAGACAAATGGAAACATTATATCTGGAATAAAAGTCCTCTTAAATACCTAACCCTACTTGTGTTAAGTCTGGGAAGTGACACCATGTTACTCGTCCAAATAATACAGATGGCGAGAGAGCATAGCTTAACATCCCAATCCAAAACAGCAGTCTTTCACCAATATCTGGTTGACCCAACCTGCAAGTTATGTGATGGTAAACCAGAAGATAGAAAATACTTAGTCGCCATATGCAATTCTATAGCAGACATAAGTACCGGGCTAGTTACAATTATACATGCAGAAATTTTCCAGATAAATACAATTGAAGAGCCGGAACTATTCGCACACGTAGTCTTGGACTTAAAACACCCGAGGATATGCTACTATAGGGATCGTCCCAGCAATAATACTTGATAGGATCGAATTGCTATCCATGGAATTCCTCTCCAAACTACATTACAAACACCCTATACGACTCGAGTTATCCCGTTCAAGAGACCTTAGGTTAACGGAGTAACGTTGTATGGACAGGCACTGGTATTACCATCATACCATTTGGTGTGGGGTTGGTGCCTCTAGATATCTGTCGCAAAAGATCAACACCGTTATTACTCTAAGTTTTCGGGCACTAAATTTTCGGAAACTCCCTTATTTAGCCAAAATAATTATTTTTCGTGACTCTAAATTTTCGGACATACGGGGTTGCGTCCATAATTAATGACTCCAATTATTCGGACGGTGTTCTTTAGGACAGTATATTTTACAGCGCTATTTTACTAGATTTTTTGCCCTGTTTTCGCTTATCTGGGACCCTTCAATCATAAAGTTTTACAACTGGATTAAGGTCATAAAACCTGGCTCAGAATGCCATGAGGACAATGTACCATTACAATTGCGTTGTTGGGTAGACTGCCATGTAATGTGGTATTTAACAATGGTTTCACCCAACGGCATCGTATTCAGGAAGCAGTATGGTTGTTTTTATAAACGTTATTATATACCATTTCAGGTAAGAGATTGCAAATAAGTGAAGTTGTATTTTATTAAAAACAGAGAAAGCAGATTAAAATACATTAAAATTATTTTCGGACTCTCGTACTTTTTCGTATCTAAATAATCGGACACAAAAAAAAAACAATTATTTTCAAGTGTCCGAAAACTTATGAGTAATTACGGTAAAAAAACAACAGTTTATTTACAGATAAAGAAGAACAACGGATTAGACTACGGTATATCGATCTTCTCGATTATTTATTAAAAGTAATGAACGAAAACGCCATTTTAGGTCTTGAACTCAATAAAGAAGAGAAGTATTAAATTATATTATACAATACATGTTGTTTTTTTTCACGGAATTTGGAACATTTTAAGATGGAATATAATACATACTAAATTGAATCTTGTCACCGCGTGGTTATTTGTAATACCTATAATTTGTACAATACATTCATAATTTTGCAAACACTAGGGATTTGTTGATAGTTAAATTGTATTTAGTTATAGTAAGTATGCAATACCAAAAAATAATAAAAAACATAAGTGTGAACGGAACAGGAATGATTGATTTATTCATTATCTGTCATTCATTCATTCATTATTCTGTCCGTCCGTCCGTTTATTGCGTTCGAGCGTTTGTTTAGTTGTTGTTTGGTTTGTTTGATCGTTCGTCCGTTCTTTCATTTATTCGTTTATGTATTTATGTTAGATGTGTGTATTCATTCATCTGTCCATCCATCCGTCCGTTTGTTCGTTCGTGCGCTTGTTCATTGGTTCGTTCGTTTGTTCATATGTTCATTCGTTCTTCCATCCATCCACCCCTCACTCCATTTATTTATTTACTTATTTAAACCATCCTAGTCATTCCATTAATACAGGGACCTATAAAAACATAGCTCCATGCTTAAGATGCTTAATAAATATTAATTATTTGGCCGAATGTATGTCTATGTCAATGTACCTATGAAGTTTCATGACCCTTGGCCTAAGCATTCTTGAGATATCATCCGGAAACCATTTTACTATTTCGAGTCACTGTGACCTTGACCTTTGACCTAGTGACTTGAAAATCAATAGCTATGAAGTTTCATGATCCTAACCCTAAGCGTTCTTGAGTTATCATCCGGAAACCATCTGGTGGACGGACCGACGTGGTAAACAATATACCCCCCTTTTCTTCGAAGGGGGGCATAAATATATATCATCCGGAAACCATTTTACTGCTTCAGGTCACTGTGACATTGACCTTTGACCTAGTGACCTGAAAATCAATAGGGGTCGTCTGCCAGTCATGATCAATGTACCTAAGAAGTTTCATGATCATAGGCCTAAGCATTTTTGAGTTATCATCTGAAAACCATTTTACTGTTTCGAGTCACTGTGTGTTTGACCTAGTGACCTAAAAATCAATAGGGATCATTTGCTAGTCATGATCAATGTACCTATGAAGTTTCATGATCCTAGGCCTAAGCGTTCTTGAGTTATCATCCGGACACCTTTTACTGTTTCGTGTCACTGTGACCTTTATCTTTGACCTAGTGACCTGAAAATCAATAGGGGTCAACTGTCAGTCATGCTCAATGCACCTATGAAGTTTCAAGATCATAGGCCTAAGCGTTATTGAGTTAACACACGGAAACCATTTTACTGTTTCGAGTCACTGTGACCTTAACCTTTGACCTGAAAATCAATAGGGGTCATCTGCCAGTCATGTCAGTGTACCTATGAAGTTTCATGATCCTATGCCTAAGCATTCTTGAGTTATCATCCGGAAACCATTTACTGTTTCTAGCCACTGTGACCTTGACCTTTAACCTAGTGACCTGAAAATCAATAGGGGTCATCTGCCAGTCATGATCAGTGTACCTATGAAGTTTCATGATCCTTGGCCTATGCATTCTTGAGTCATCATCCAGAAACCAGTTAACTGTTTTGAGTTACTGTGACATTGACCTTTGACCTAGTGACCTGATAATCAATAGGGGTCATCTGCCAGTCATGATCAATGAACCTGTGAAGTTTCATGATCCTAGGCCTAAGCATTCTTGAGTTATCATCCGGAAACCATTTTACTGTTTCAAGTCACTGTAACCTTGACCTTTGACCTGGAAATCAATACGGGTCATCTGCCAGTCATGATCAATGTACGTATGAAGTTTCATGATCTTATGCCTAAGTATTCCTGATTTATCATCCAGAAACTATTTTACTGTTTCCGAGTCACTGTGACCTTGACCTTTGACCTGAAAATCAATAGAGGCCATCTGACAGCCATGATCAATGTACCTATACAGTTTCATGATCATAGGCGTAAGCGTTCTTGAGATATCATCCGGAAACCATTTGGTTCACGGACCGACCGACAACATGTGCAAAACAATATAGCTCCTCTTCTTCGAAGTAGGGCATAATAGTTTATACGCAAATTTGGTTTCTATGACAGCACATACTACATTTGAAATAAAAATTCGCTTGTGAAACATCTAATGGGACAGAGACGCAATTATATTATATTCCTTTAAAAAATACGATTTTGAGTCAGCACCACAGGTGGTTAGCATGTGTGTTGCTATGATATTAATTAATAAAAGTATCATTTGAATAAACAAGAGGGCCATGATGGCCCTGAATCGCTCACCTGACTAACCAAATACAATCCCAACCCAGATTTCATCAAGATAAACATTCTGACCAAATTTCATAAAGATTAGATGAAAACTGTGACCTCTATTGTCTACACAAGGTTTTTCTATAATTTGACCTAGTGACCTAGTTTTTGACCCCAGGTGACCCAAATACAATCCTAATCCAGATTTAATCAAGACAAACATTCTGACCAAATTTTATAAAGATTGGATGAAAACTGTGACCTCTATTGTCTACACAAGTTTTTCTATTATTAGACCTAGTGACCTAGTTTTTGACCTCAGATGACCAAAATACAATCCCAACCCAGATTTCATCAAGAAACATTCTGACCAAATTTTATAAAGATTGGATGAAAACTGTGACCGCTATTGTCTATAAAAGGTTTAACTGTTATTTGACCTTTATGTGACCTAGTTTTTGACCCCAGATGACCCAAATACAATCCCAACCCAGATTTCATCAAGATAAACATTCTGACCAAATTTCATAAGATTGGATGAAAACTGTGACCTCTACTGTCTACACAAACAAATGTTGTTGACGGTTTTTCTGTTATTTGACCTAGTGACCTAGTTTTGACCTCAGATGACCCAAATACAATCCCAACCCAGATTTCATCAAGATAAACATTCTGACCAAATTTCATAAAGATTGGATGAAAACTGCTACCTCAATTGTCTACACAAGGTTTTTCTATTATTTGACCTAGTTTTTGACCTAGTGACCTAGTTTTCGACCCAGATGACCCAAATACAATCCCAACCCAGATTTTATCAAGATAAACATTCTGACCAAATTTCATCAAGATTGGATGAAAACTGTGACCTCTACTGTCGACACAAGGTTTTTCTATTATTTGACCTAGTTTTTTGATCTAGTGACCTAGTTTTTGACTCCAGATGCCCAAATACATACCCAACCCAGATTTCATCAAGATAAACATTGACCAAATTTCATAAATTGGATGAAAACTGTGACCTCTACTTTCTACACAGGTTTTTCTATTATTTGACCTAGTTTTTGACCTAGTGACCTAGTTTTTGACCCAAGTTGACCCAAATACAATCCCAACCCAGATTTCATCAAGATAAATATTCTGACCAAATTTCATAAAGATTGGATAAAAACTGCGACCTCTATTGTCTACACAAGGTTTTTCTATTATTTGACCTATTATGTGACCTAGTTTTTGGCCTAGTGACCTAGTTTTTGACCCCAGATGACCCAAATACAATCCCAATCCAGATTTTATCAAGATAAACATTCAGACCTAATTTCATAAAGATTGGATGAAAACTTGGCCCTCTACTGTCTACACAAACAAATTGTTGACGGACGCACACACACACGGACGCCGGACATCACATGGTCACATAAGCTCACCATGTCACTTCGTGACAGGCGAGCTAAAAATAATGAAATTATAACGAATACTCAACTTCTCTGATTTTTTTTTTTCACTATTAAATATATAAATAAAACAAGGTATTCAACTCAAAATGACACGAAAACAGAATGCTTCGCTTTGAACAGCCAGAACTTCATTAATTGTGCAGCGATTTTCATGAACTTGGCCTTATTCAACGCAGAATAAATATCCTTTATGGAAATGTACATATGTTGTAATTTTTACAAAAGCTGGGTCAAATTTTAAGAAATAACACGATACACAACTCGGGTTACTTTTAAGTAACATATATAACTGCCTCCATGTGAAACCAATTACTTGTTTTATTATTCATTTAATTGTAATTGTCGTTCTCAGATAACTCGAGATGTTTTGTTTTTTTCTTTCGGAACTTCACTTCTTCGACTTGGAAGTCATCTCTACCATTCAAATACAAGAGGGCAAAGATGACCATTGTTCGCTCACCTTTTTTGCAAGGCCTTGTTCATTGCTTAGCTGAAAATTCAGTAATCTAGAGCATATTAGATTGGTCTTCTTCTGTCTTTGCAGTGTGAGCATATGATTAATTCTGATTGAGTACTGTCCATTTGCATGTTTTCTTTTGCAATGCACACACTTGCAAGTAATTCTAATTCTTCATGTGTTTACAATGTTTTTGTAAGATTTGGACCTCGTGACCAAGTTTTTGATCCCACAATATCCAATGTCAAACTTTGCCTAGATATCAACAAGAAATACAGTTTGGTCAAGTATCATCATTATTGGACCAAAACTATCGCCTCTAGTGTGTTTACAAGGTTTCTCTAAGATAAGACCCCATGACCTAGATTTTGTCCCCACATTACCAAACGTAAACTTGACCTAGATATTGTCCAGACAAACATCCTGGTCAAGTTTTATCTATATTAAACTAAAATTCTGGACAAGAAATGTGGCCTCTTTTACAAGGTTTCTCAATAGCCAAATAAGGAAAACTGCCCCGACCACTGGCGGCAATGTTTTTGAACGGACCGGAACCACTTATGAACTCAACCAACATACCATTAAGACAAACATTTTGACAAAGTTAAAAACATGAAGATTGGGCATGAAATGTGACTTCTACAGTGTTTACAAGTTTTTTTTTTTACCTAGTGACCTTGTTTTGACCCAGCATGGCCCAGTTTCGAACTCTATCGAGGTATCATTGGGACAAATCTTCTGACCAAGTTTCATGAAGATCGGATAAGAAAACGTGGCCTCTAGAGTGTTTACAAACTAAATGTGGACGACGGATGGACGGACGTACGACGGACAAGACCGATCACAAAGTTCACCTGACCAATGAGGTGAGCTAAAAATGTAAACGGCGCTATTTTCAGGCTCTTAATACGATTTTGATTTCAAAATTGGATTTCATGTTATTTTACAAATGCTTCCTAAACAAACATGTTACCACAATAAAATAGGGGAATCTACACTGTGTATAAGCAACCATTGTGGTGATCCATATCTTATGCCTTTGAGTGTCAAGTTATATCACATAGATCAGACATCGGCCAGATCCCTTATAAACGAGTCAGATTTAAATTGTCTGTCGTAAAGTAATGTGGTTTGATTTTTCATTAAGAAAACGCAAGGAGTCATAAATGTGTGATTAGAATGTGTGGAGTGGAAACAACTGCGTCTAAATGAAATACTTAAATACAATACAGTTCAATCGTCTAGAACATACGTACGCTACATACAAAATATGTCATGTGAGGACTCATATAATATGCTTAATGTAGTATCAGTTATATGCAAGCACACAAGTCAGCGTGCAGTTCGAATACACGTTTACATGCATGTACTTTATATTTTCTGCAAATACCATAATAAGTGTATAAAAGTCTCGGGAAATGTGACAGTACTTTTATTGATTTATAAATTATATCACCATAACTATCATACATTATATAAAATTCACTACATAAAATATCTGATGCGTTGATAAGCGAATTTAAACTGAAAACAAGAGCGGTCTCTATAGGAATAAAAATGTGCCCCCCAAAAACGCTTTTTCGAATCCTAAACGCAGATTTCAAAACCTAAACGCGGACCCCAAGTTCAAGGTCAAAATTTGAGTGCGTATGGAAAGGCCTTGTCCATATACACATGCATACCAAATATAAAGATTACATCTGGAACGACATAGAAGTTATGAGCATTTTTCGAACGTAAACGCAAAAGTGTGACAGACGGAAATGCGATCAAAATATGCCCACCTTCGGGGGCATAAAAATCAGTGAATTATATAGAACGTTTTATTTCAACCTTTATGTTCACAATCAGGATATACGCATAGAAACGTACTTTTAATATAATTG